>NC_041380.1:307352591-307442842 GCF_002162155.2 Triticum dicoccoides | reverse complement strand
TTGTAGGTAGGTATCCATGCCACAGAGAAAAACTGCACCTTTGCACTCTCAAATTCCAGTAGGCCAGCCGCCCTATATCTTTGACGTGGGCAAACACAAATTCGATGGCACTCTTTATCGATCGCGCAGCCACACACTTCATCCCTATTTTCGGTTCTATCAATATCTCACGCTGATGATCCCTCCACTCTCTTCTCGTGGATCGCTCCCTCTATATATGATATATCCATGACTCTGTTTCACACACATTGCATATGTTACATTTTTTGAGATATCATCGACACATTGCCTCTGTTTCGCACAAACCGTCTCTCTCACACCCACCCACGTACATACCTGCACCTAAAGAAGAGGTGCATGCAGGACACACGTACTCACGTCTTGTTCCCGACCACACCCGTGCGGATACACGGTGGAGTTCGTTTCTGTACAAAAAGGCGGCCCACGTGATAATTTGACGCGTGTAGCGGTTGTTTACTCGAAGGAGGTTCGGGTACCATGCCTAGACAGAACAATGTTCGACTTGACGCATTAGTATTAAATAAAGTTATATATTCCTCAATGGCATGTACAGAATATAAAACGATTGTCGTGGGGAAAATGGAAAAATCCGCTCCACTATATACAATGGAGCCTGCCTGCCGGGGTTTGTCTCTCGTCACACCATCTCACGCAAGGCGGTGGTGGCCTCTCTCTCTCTCTCTATCACCGTTGGTTAGTGATCTGGTCGCATCCCGTCCGCCAGCGGAAAGGGAGGATGTGCATCATTTCTCCGTTCGACGGTGTTGAGGCATCATGTCCCGATCTGCGGTACCCACCGTTCACTCTGACCAAGCTCCAGCGTGGTAGGGCCTTTGCCACTTGCTCGCTGCCGCAGTATGGGCAGATCCCGGCCGCCGGCACCCTCCTAGTAACATCCCGACGACCCTCAGGTACAGCTTCCTCCGGCCTTGCTCCATTGCCCATCTTCCCACGTTGCTGCATGTGGATCGTCTTTAGTTGTTTGCTTAAAATGTATCTCGGCCGGCGTACTTTCCATCTTTCAATCTCGCCCTCAAACCATTTTTGATAAACCACCATCCTGCTATCTTTCCCTTATTACATGGAATATGCTTCTTTTTTGTCGGCGTATGTGTCTTCAACTCGTGTTATTGGGCAGTAATTGTTTCCTTTCTACCTCCTTTTGCAAACAGGGCTATCCATTTCACCTTGTTGCTATTGCGACCTTTTGGTGAACTACACAAATCACTTTTTTCTTAAGAGTGTTTTGTGCAGTTCCGCCAAAATGTCACACGGGCAACGATTTTACATTTCTGTGTGACTGCAGAAAGGGAGATTGGTTTTGCTATCCTCCTCATCCAACTCCGTGCCTAATCTTCTCCAACAAGTAGTTAGTTGTCACATCCCTAGTCTGGTATGACCTAGACTAGCTAGTCATGTGAGCATCATGTTTAAATTCAATTTAATTTTGAATTGGGGATATGTGAAAGCCTGAGAAATGATTTTGAAAATGACCAATATAAAAATTGCTCCAAATAGGTCCAAGAAAATGTTCATGTTTCTCTCTCAAAATATTGGTTAGAGGTAAAATTCAAACCAATATTTTTAGGAGCTGATAAATATTTATTTTGGCCATTTGGAACAAATGCAATAATTATTTGCATTGGATTTATATTTGTTATATATTCAAATATGCTCCAATAACTCTGGAAACTTGTGAGGGTCTTTGGAATAATCCCTTAAGTCCCTGCAAAAAGTTTCGGAATTTTATTAGATGTTTAGTGCCTAAACTTGAATCAAAACAAATGTCAGAAAAGAAAAACAAAAAAAATAAGAAAAGGAAACTTACCTGGGCCTCTTACCTGGCAGCCCAGCAACCGGCCCAGCCGACTGGCACTGCCAGTTGTCATCTCCATCATGCCAGGAGGATGCCGAGCACACGCGGCCACACGCCCGGCCACCTCCTGCCTCCCTGTTTCCTCCCACGGCTCCCTGAAGGCGCCACGCACCCCCAGTCCCTCTCACTCTCTCTCTCTCGCTGGACCGAACATGCCCGTCACCGCCGCTCGCTGTTGCCGTAGCCACCGCCTCCCCCTCGCCCTCTCTTCGTGTCCGAGAGCTCCGCCTCGTCGCCTGCATCGTCCTCGACGAGCCAAGCAACCAGGGACGCGCCATAATGCCGCCATTGCTATCGTCTTCACCTCCGGCCGCCCGAGATCATCATTGTTGTTCTACCCGTGTTGGACCTCCCCTAAGCTCGCTGACGCCTCCGTCGGATCCGCTGTGAGCCCCTCCATCGTTCCCCCCCTCTTTGTTTCATCGTTCGCGCGTCGTAGCTAGGTCAGCTGCCGAGGCCGAGACCTCACCACCGCCGGCCATGTTGCCGTCGTTGCTCTAGCCACCACAGCTCGCGCCCACGCATGCCATCGTGCTTAGCAGCCTCCCAGAAGGCCAACGCCGCCGCCCGCAGCTCCTGCCATGCACCGCAGCACCGCGCGCTGATACGTCTCCATCGTGTCTATAATTTTTCATTGTTTCATGCCAATATTATACAACTTTTACATACTTTTGGCAACTTTTATATGATATTGGACTAACCTATTGATCCAGTGCCACTGCCAGTTCCTGTTTTTTGCATGATTTTTGTACCGTAGAGTATCCATATCAAACGAAGTCCAAATGCAATAAAATTTCCCGGAGAATTATTATGGAATATATGTGATTTTCAGGAGGTGGAATCAACGCAAACGGGGGCCCACAGAGCCCACAGCCTACCAGGGCGCGCCAGACACCCCTGGCGCGCCTAGGTGTCTTGTGCCCTCCTTGAACTTCGATTGGAGCTCTACTTCGGGTGCAAGGAAGCTTATATACGGAAAAAATCATGTTAACATCTTGCACAATCAGAGTTACGGATCTCCCGGAATATAAGAAACGGTTTTCGGTCAGATCTGGGGAACGCGAAACAGAAGAGAACGGAGATGGAGATCCAATCTCGGAGGGTCTCCCGCTCCTCCGACGCCATGGAGACCAAGGACCAGAGGGGAAACTCTCCTCCCATCTAGGGGAGGCCAAGGAAGAAGAAGAAGGAGGAGGAGGGAGGCTCTCTCCCCCTCGCTTCCGGTGGCGCCGGAGTGCCGCCGGGGCAACGATCTACATCAACAATTTTGCTACCGTCAACACCAACTTTCTCCCCCCCTATGCAGCAGTGTAACACCTCTTTTCCCCCGCTGTAATCTCTACTTAAACATGGTGCTCAGCTCCATATATTATTTCCCAATGATCTATGGTTATCCTATGATGTTTGAGTAGATCCGTTTTGTCCTATGGGTTAATCGTGATCTTGGTTGGTATAATTGTATATTTTATTTATGGTGTTGCCCTATGGTGCCCTCCATTCTCGTGCAAATGTGAGGGCCCCCCGCTGTAGGGTGTTGCAATATGTTCATGATTTGCTTATGGTGGGTTGCGAGAGTGACAGAAACTTAAACCCGAGTAGGTGGGTTATGGCGTATGGGAGTAAAGAAGACTTGATACTTAATGCTATGGTTGGGTTTCACGACCTTAATGATCTTTAGTAGTTGTGGATGCTTTCTAGAGTTCCAATCATAAGTGCATATGATCCAAGTAGAGAAAGTATGTTAGCTCATGCCTCTCCCTCATATAAAATTACAAGAATGATTACCAGTACTTGTTATCGATTGCCTAGGGACAAATAACTTCCTTGTTGACACAAACCCTTTTACTAAACACCTAACTTTTATTATCTTGCAAAGTACTTCTAGTTTTATTCTTGCAAAGTAGTTCTAGCGTCACACCTACAAAATAGTTTCATACCTGTTTCCGATAAAGCAAACATCAAGTATGCGTAGAGTTGTATCGGTGGTCAATAGAACTTGAGGGAATATTTGTTCTGCCTTTAGCTCCTCGTTGGGTTCGACACTCTTATCTATCAAAGAAGGCTATAGACGATCCCCTATACTTGTGGGTTATCAAGACCTTTTTCTGGCACCATTGTCGGGGAGCAATAGCGTGGGTTGAATATTCTCGTGTGTGCTCGTTTGCTTTATCACTAAGTAATTTTTATTTTTTATTTTGTGCTCTTGTTTTCTATCTTTATTTATGGGTAGGAAACGCAAAATACCAAAAAAAATTAGTTGTACCTACTAAACCAATGGTTGAAGAACCACCCAAAATCTATCATACTACTGAAGCTTTCTACTTGGATCATCTTCGATCCATTTGTGCTCGTGCTGAAAACCCAACTAGCTTAGTTGAGGGAAATCATTAGATGAGCATGCTTGTTTTGTGCGATATCGTTTATCTAAAAAAAGGGAAACTTTTACAGCATCAAATTAATACTATGCAATGCTATGCTTGGAATTCATGTGAATTATATGATGTTACTTGTTGTTCTGAAGACCCTAAGAAACATCTTCCCTACCAATGTGAGTTTATTGATAATGGAATCGTATCTTCTTATGCCAGAGGTGTTTATAATTACTTTGATATTGAACAAATTGAAGAATTTGTTGCTTTTAAGGGTGCTTATGAAATTGCTTCTTTGATTGAAAAGTATGATGCTACTCTTTACAAATATGAAAATTTTGCTATACTTAAATATTGTTATGATAACTATGCTTCTAATGCCTATGTCAAACCATATATTGAGGACTCCTCCGCTATCCAAGAAGAGACTAATATTTTGCAGGAGTCTATGGAAGAAGAAATTGATGAAACTGTGAGCTGATTGGATGAAAAAGATGAGGAGGAGAGCAAAGAACAAACGGAGGAAGAACGGATTAGCTACCCATGCCCACCTTCTAATGAGAGTAACCCTTCAACTCATACATTATTTAATGCCCCTTTGTTCTTACCGACGGATGATTTCTATGATAATTGTTATGATCCCGTTGATTCATTTGAAATATCCCTTTTTGATGAACTTGATGCTTGCTATGCTTGTGGCCAAGATGCCAATATGAATGATGCTTATGGAGATGAACTTGCTATTGTTCCTTATGTTAAACATGAAATTGTTGCTATTGCACCCCCACATGATAGTCCTATTATCTTTTTGAATTCTCCAAACTACACTATATCGGAGAAGTTTGCACTTATTAAGGATTATATTGATGGGTTGCCTTTTACCGTTGCACATGATGATTTTGATGAATATAATATGCATGTGCTTGCTGCTCCTACTGGCAATTATTATGAGAGAGTAACTACATCTCCGCTTTTCTATGTTTCCAACATGATAAAATTGCAAGAAACTGCTTATGCTATGTATTGGCCTTTACTTGTTGTGCATGAATTGTTCTTGTATGACATGCCAATGCATAGGAAGAGAGTTTGACTTCGTCATTGCATGATATATGTTGCTTTGTGCTCATTACTAAATTCCAAATCATTATTAATTAAAATTGGCTTTGATATACCTGTTGGGGAATGTGGTAATTTCAAAAAAAATCCTACGCACACGCAAGATCATGGTGATGCATAGCAACGAGAGGGGAGAGTGTGATCTACGTACCCTTGTAGACCGACAGCGGAAGCGTTAGCACAACACGGTTGATGTAGTCGTACGTCTTCATGGCCCGACCGATCAAGCACCAAAACTACGGCACCTCCGAGTTTTAGCACACGTTCAGCTCGATGACGATCCACGGACTCCGATCCAGCAAAGTGTCATGGAAGAGTTCCGTCAGCACGACGGCATGGTGACGATCTTGATGTTCAACTGTCGCAGGGCTTCGCCTAAGCATCACTACAATATTATCGAGGTATATGGTGGAAGGGGGCACCGCACATGGCTAAGAAAACGATCACGAGGATCAACTTGTGTGTCTATGGGGTGCCCCCTGCCCCCGTATATAAAGGAGCAAGGGGGAGGCCGGCCGGCCCTTGTGGGCGCGCCAAGGAGGAGTAGGATTCCTACTCCTAGTTGGAGTAGGTTTCCACCTTTCCTAGTCCAACTAGGAGAAGGGGGGAAAGGGGGGAAGAGGGGAAGGAAGGGAGAGAGGGGCCGCGCCCCAAACCCCTTGTCCAATTCGGACTGGGCTTGGGAGGGGCGCGCGCCACCTCCTGGTTCTTCCCACTAAGACCCATTAAGGCCCATTGCTTCTTCCTCGTATTCCCGTAACTCCCCGGTACCTCCGAAAATACCCGAATCACTCGGAACCTTTCCGATGTCCGAATATAGTCGTCCAATATATCGATCTTTACGTCTCGGCCATTTCGAGACTCCTCGTCATGTCCCCGATCTCATCCGGGACTCCGAACTCCTTCGGTACATCAAAACTCATAAACTCATAATATAACTGTCATCGAAACCTTAAGCGTGCGGACCCTACGGGTTCGAGAACAATGTAGACATGACCGAGACACGTCTCCGGTCAATAACCAATAGTGGAACCTGGATGCTCATATTGGCTCCCACATATTCTACGAAGATCTTTATCGGTCAGACCGCATAACAACATACGTTGTTCCCTTTGTCATCGGCATGTTACTTTCCCGAGATTCGATCGTCGGTATCTCAATACCTAATTCAATCTCGTTACCGGCAAGTGAAGGATCTAGAAGTAGATGTGTCTAGAGGGGGGTTATTAGACACTTAGTGCTAAAGTTGCAATTTTTATGCCTTTTTGGTTTGAGTGGAGTTTTAGGCACAATTTCAACATACACAATACATATCAAGCAAGCATGCAAAGAGTATATGAGCAGCGGAATGTAAAGCATGCAACTTGCAAGAATGTAAAGGGAAGGGTTTGGAGAATTCAAACGCAATTGGAGACACGGATGTTTTTCCCGTGGTTCGGATAGGTGGTGCTATCCTACATCCACGTTGATGGAGACTTCAACCCACGAAGGGTAACGGTTGCGCGAGTCCACGGAGGGCTCCACCCACAAAGGGTAACGGTTGCGGAGTCCACGGAGGGCTCCACCCACGAAGGGTCCACGAAGAAGCAACCATCCACAAGGGGTCCACGAAGAAGCAACCTTGTCTATCCCACCATGGCCATCGCTGTAACATCCCAAAATTCTAAATTTTGGAATGTTATAATAAATAGATAGATTTGATTGACTGTTTGATTGATTGACTGAAAGTGAGTGAAATTCGAAACTTTTGAAAGTTAAATGAGAGGGAATAAAAGGACTTTCCCAAACTTTCATATTTGCTTTCTGATCTCCATGAATTTAAATTCTTTTCAAATACAAAACCCTTGAGCGAAGATGATATGACTTCTTCCATTTAAAATTAAATGAAAGAGTATTTGCAAATAATTGAATTTCATTCGGAAATATTTTCAATTCAGAAACTTTAAGCAACTCAAGGACCCACGGAGAGAGTTGGGGATTTCGTTATTTACATATTTGAGTTTTCTCAAATTTTGTAAACAGGATCATTTGATTTTATTTATTTTATCATCAATTATTTCTATTACAAAAATATGAGAGAGGGAATAAAATGACTTTCCCAAAATATACAAATATTGAGGATTTAATAAAAAAATCAAATAAGATTTATTTCGGAGTTTTTCGGTATTTTTATTTGAATTTATGAACAATGCATGTTTTTCAAAGTTGTAGTTTGGGCCCAGATAAATGTTCACTTTATCGGGCTTGATTTTAGAAACCCAGGAAAATTTATTTCATGATTTTTGGAGTCCGTTTAGTATTTCTTTTTATTTTTCTTCCGAGCGTATTTATATAAAAAAAGCGAAACCGACCTTGGGCCGTACCCGAGCG
This sequence comes from Triticum dicoccoides, assembly GCF_002162155.2. Taxonomy (NCBI): domain Eukaryota; kingdom Viridiplantae; phylum Streptophyta; class Magnoliopsida; order Poales; family Poaceae; genus Triticum; species Triticum dicoccoides. The sequence continues at coordinate 307,435,090 of NC_041380.1, read as the reverse complement.
GGACTCCGCCCGGGGGCGCCTTTATATAGCGCCGCACCCGAGCCCCCGGCCCACACCAGCCCTGCGCCCGATCTGCCGCCGCCGCCGCCGCCGCCGGAGCAGCGCGCCGCCCGAGGTTCGCCGCCGCCTCGACTTCCGTGCCGAAAAAAAAATTAAAAAAAAAATTCTTTTTCGCCGGTTTTATTTTCGAATTTCTTTAATTTTTTTATTTTTTTATATTTTTTTTATTTTTTTCGAATTAGGTTAATTAACGATTAATCTGTTCGTCGTTTTTCTTTTTCGTCGGATTTTCCGCGGTTATTTTCTGATCGCGATTTCTCATCCGATTTTCGTTTTAGTATAACTTTTCGCTCGTTTATCGGAATCAGGCGATTCAAGCGCCTGGAGTTTCATCTCGAAACCCTCTTTCTGAATAATCAACTTAAACAAGTTTTTGTTACTGTAAAATTTGACTTAGATCCAGATTACTAGAACGAAGTTGTTTTCTTTCGCCGTTTGATTTCTTTTGCTACGTTTGATTTGATTCTTTTTGCAAACCAGGGTTCTTAAGTTGAACTTTCTGGTTAGATCTTCTATTTGAGTTTTACCTGTGCATTAGATGAGTACTTATTGTATGCTTGTTTGTTTGTCTGCGATAAAATACCCGGAGTGCGCCGCTTGTTACTTTGAATCTCTAGGTTTCGCGGATCATCAGCAAGGCAAGTTCACACTTTGATCATACCTTTTCTACAACCCAGTTTTATTGCATTAGATCAATCCTCACACATTGCATGATTAGGATCTAATTAAATTGTGGGATGGGAAGTAGATGAGGTAGTACCTATTACCTTTTTATTATCAAACCTTTGGGAGTTACTTCTACGTTTGCTTATTATGCCATGCTATGCTAGTAGACGTGGATTGGGTGAGTGATATCCATGACAGATGTGAGATTGATAATTAAGGGTTTATCTAAGGTGGCAACCTAACACACATCTGGGTGGATTGAGGCACCTGGGGTTTCCAGGACTTGCCTGTTTTTATTTGGACCACCACCCAGGCCCAAAGGGATCATGAGATTATTCATACTAGAAACTTCCGTGTGCAGCCACAAGCCATTATGGGCTCTGGCATAGTTGACTAAGTTGTGCGAACTCTTACAGGGTAGACTAGCAGATGTAGGGGAAAGTAGGTGTACCGGTCTATCCGTCGTAAGGTGCTAGCGCTTCTGAAAGACTGTGTCTCGGTCATCCGTCTTCTCAAACACCCTGTAGTGCGAGAAACCAAACGGAGGCGATCGAGTCTTGTGGGGAAAAGTGCGCAAACCTCTGCAGAGTGTATAAACTAATCATGATTAGCCGTGTCCCCGATTATGGACATCTTGAGTATCTAGTTCTTGGATTATCCCGTTGATCTCATCACGTTACTTTAAATGAATATTGTTGGTTTTAATGATGTTACTTAATTGGGATTGAGAATGCTGTCAACCATTCTCAATGTTCAACAACCACCATGATAGTTAAATAAAATTTATTCCTTTGAAGTAGGGAAAAGTTGGCTTTACGCAAAAACCTTATAACCATAGAGCTTTTCCACCAGCCAAATATGCATGTAGTGATAGTCTTTATTCATCATTCTCTATGGTGTGAATTTGCCAGTACATTCAATGTACTGACCCGTTTCGGGCTGCAACGTCTCATGTTGAAGGATTATCTTACGACGAGTAAGTGATACGTTAGGGTTACGATTTCTACACTCAACTTTGCCGTTGGTGTTGATGGGAATCCACAACCTTGTTGCTTCCGCTATATGGATTGAGGTAATAGTATTTACGTTACTTTATACATGTGATTTACCTCTGTTATAAATCCTTCGAGTACTGTGCCAGCATACCGATCCAGGGATGACACTTAAGCACAGAGACTTGATCCATTCGGGTCAGGTCGCTACAAGATGGTATCAGAGCACATGTTGACTATAGGACGTGACCCTAGAAACTGGCAAGCCCATAGCAAAGATTTTTCTCTACAACTTTCCCTTTCAAAAAGATCTTTTACCTCTCTTCTCTTCTGAGCTTATTCAAAAATTCCCTTTAGTGAGACCATACCCCTTTCCCCTTTTGACCACACGAAGATTCGACTGATGAGACCACCCCAAGAAGTATGAGATATCGGACAACTAAGGCCACTTCGGAATGAAGAGTATTTTCCATGCATCTGAATAATGGAAACTACAACAGTTGAAGGCCGAAGACAAGTAGAATTGGAGGCTCTGTAGAATTTCCAGATTTGTATGACCTAGGAACGCTACCTGATGGAACTTAACAGATTATGGAAGTTGTCAATACTCGAGATCAAGGTGTATTGGAGAAAGACTGAAACAAGGAGCATGAGAACTCGAAGTTTTGTCAAAGAAAACCCTAAGGCAGGGGATATCAATTATGGAAGATAGCTCATGGCAATGATAAGGGCAGAAACACGGTTATCCGTGATGTCATCACCATTGATACTGTGGTCACCGAGCTGAGCTAAGCATGCATTCCTTCCGAAGGATTGGATGGTAGAAGGCTGATGGAGCATCTATCAGCAAAGGATCCAGTTTTAAACTTAGCTGGTGTATCACCAAGATCTGGAGTAGTACATCAAGAAGTTTAAAGCTACAAGAAGCCGTATTTTGACAAGGAGCATTTCGTGAGGAACTCAGGATCCTGAAGATGAGAGTAGACAAGCTGGAGGAGCTACAACCTCGAGATACTGGAGAATTGTCAAGAACTAAAGGACAGTATGACCATGGTTCATGTGAAGGATGTTGAAACCAGAAGTTTGAAATGCAACTCCGGAATATTAAAGGATGTCACGAGAGATTTCACGTCAACAGAGATTGATCTGGCAAAAGAACTTGAGAAAGACAAGCATGATCGGAAGAAGCCATTGGAGGCATGAACAAGGCTTGAAGAGTTTGGAGACGTTGAAGATTTATTGACCTTAGAAGACCAAACCCCTGTTATATACCTACGTTAGATGCGACGTTTGTGAGCTGTCATCTGTTTGATGTTTTTCGACAGCCACAACAAAAATCTGTCTTTTCAAAACTTTTGTTTGTATTGTGTGCATCCCTCTGTATCTCTCTTATCTCACCTCAAACCCATGGACCCAATAGAGGATGAATGGAGATGAGCTTGTATTTTTGGGACCAATGAGTCAATTGGAGACAGACCGATGGATTCAGAACATGGAGGATCATATGGAGAACAACCCTATAGTCGGAAAGGATATGGCCCAGCATGCTCTTCAATGCTTTGAAAGAGGTGCTGCTACTTGGTGGAGGATGTACCAAACCATCAATGGATGGCAAGGAGTAACCACTTGGAAAGAATTTAAGTTGACTTTGCTAAAGTCTCAGTTTGTGTCCTAGAAATTGAAGCCTTATGGAAGGATATGAAAAAAACTTGTGCATGCAAGCTTTGTGGAGAAATAGGACACAACCATAAAGAACACAAGGATGAATGCCCTAATTGTGAAGGAAGTCACCCAGCTGAAGAATGCCCAACTAGGCAGATCACTTGTTTCTTGTGTGAAGGGACTACCCACTACCCTGCTCAGTGTCACATTTACCCCATGGTACAAAGAACCATCTAGCAGAAGAAAGAAGCAAAGAGAGGAGCCCTTATGGAAAGTTTAGAAGAACCTGTGATGAAGGAAGATGTGGAGGACACACCCAAAGAAGAGCCAATTAAACCCTGCACCAAGTCATGCTATTCATGTGGGGAAGAAGGACACATCTCCTAGAATTGTTTGAATGGGGATTTAGTAGAATTCCCGACAGAGAAAGTAGAGTATGACCCACTGGAAATAGAAGCTCTGATGGGAATGGAAAAGTCCAGAAAGAGAAGTAGATTGGATTCCAGGAAGGATCTGAGTCATGTCACCTGTTATAAGTGCAAGGAGTCAGGGCACTACCTCAGCAATTGCCCAAAAAAAGAAGCCAAGGACCCAAGTAGGCTATATAATCACAAGGAAACCTCAAAACTTGCCAGAAGTAATATGTTTCCGTTGTAATGAAGCAGGGCACTTTTCCAGAGATTGCCCCAAGGAGAAGGAAACTTGTGCTAGATAGTTGAGTTTGCAACAAAAGAAATGGAGTAGTAGAAGTGACAACATTTTCTTTTATATTGAGGTGTTGAGTTGAGACATGTAATGGAGAAGCGAGAGATTGTAAACATTTGAGAAGCATCGTTGGTACTGATATGGATTTTATGAGTTGTTACTCTATGAAGAAGGATTTTGACCATTTTTGAGGATAAAAGAAATATGGTCTATGGAAGATTTGTGCATTTTAAGGGTGGTAGTACCCTGTAATGGACTTCGGACAAAATGAATACGAGTTTTGTCTCGATATGTGTGATGCCCCAAGAGTATGTGGGATGAAGTTAGAGACCGACAGTTGCTTGGACCAAAGGTGATCAAAGGAGTCAGAAGAGAATGTTAAGTTGATTCGAGATAGACTGAAGGTAGCTCAGTCCAGGCAGAAGAGTTATGTAGACTCAAAAACTCAAGGAGGTAGTCTATGAAATTGGAGACAGAGCATGTCTTCATGTGTTCCCTCTGCGAGAAGTTAAACGAATTGGAGTTAAGGTAAAGTTAGCCCCGAGATTTGTAGGACCATACCGAGTTTTGGAGCGTATGAGAGAAGTGGCCTACAAGTTTGAGTTACCCAAAGGACTGTCGGGAGTTCAAGATGTGTTTCACGTTTCCCAGTTGAAGAAGTGCCATGCAGAGATGGCCAATATTCCCCTGTAAGGACGCTTGACCGCGGAAAGGATAATGATGTTCCACGAAGTGGAATATGGATGTCATAAGTATAAGTTTTTATCTCGGTATGAGGGATATCCCACGAGAATGAAGAGATGAATTACTATTGGATATAAAGGAGGTATGATGTCGGAAATATGGATCAATGGGAACTCCATGATGAGTCTAAGTAATCATGTCCTAGTTTGGTGCCAATAGAAGGAAGGAAGATAGTACAATTGGATGGATTTAAGAATACTAGGAAGTTGGAAGTTGGAATAATGATCACTTGTCTGATGATAAGTTCAAGGACTACAAGTGATGAGATGGGCCATAACCCACAGGCCTCAGGACCTGCCAAGAAGCAAGCACATTCTTGCTAAAGGAAAAACCCTGGAAGTGGATATACCTTTGTCGACAGACGATTTTATAGGAGTTTACGCAAAACCTGAGAGTTGTGAAGGAACGATAGATGTTTGTCTGGCTTGCAGAATCAATGGATTATTCCAAACTTGGTTCGTCGACAAGAGAAATTCTGCAATGCTTGTGAGGATGACCGAGTGTTACAATGCGAGATTCGCTAAACCGTATACAAGGTAATGATTTGGGTGCGGGAAGGATTGATCACCATACCGACTTACTCTTATTATTCGCCTTGCTATATGGGATGGTAAATCTGAGTGACTTACCTATAGTGGAGAGACGACGATCAAAACCTTGTTTAAGCCTTAGAATGGTATAGGTATTTTTCCCTTGTACAAGGCAGCTTTGCCAACCGTAGGTTATACGGTGAGGATCACCCAGACCCATTTCCTGCAGGAGAAACCATAAATGGTTGACCACCATGAGATATCGATAGTTGTTTAGTAATGGCGCCAGACCCGTCAGCTAAGAAGACCCAATCTCGGAAGAACCTTACCAAGATGAAAGGATAGAAAAATTGTGGTAAGGTTATGCAACTACCGGAAGAGCTCAGAGAAGGAATTTTCTCGAGGATCTGAGAAGACCGACACTGTCAAGAATAGGGATGGAGTATATGAGTTTTGATAGAACCGTAACCATGCTTCTAAGGGTGGTAGCACCCCAGACCCCAGAGATGATCGATGAATTTTGATGAGACCCCCAAACCCTAACCTTTTCTTGCTAGCCTCTCCATATCTCGAGGACGAGATTCCTTTTAAGGGTGGTAGGTTTGTAACATCCCAAAATTCTAAATTTTGGAATGTTATAATAAATAGATAGATTTGATTGACTGTTTGATTGATTGACTGAAAGTGAGTGAAATTCGAAACTTTTGAAAGTTAAATGAGAGGGAATAAAAGGACTTTCCCAAACTTTCATATTTGCTTTCTGATCTCCACGAATTCAAATTATTTTCAAATACAAAACCCTTGAGCGAAGATGATATGACTTCTTCCATTTAAAATTAAATGAAAGGGTATTTGAAAATAATTGAATTTCATTTGGAAAGGGTATATGACGTCTCATGTTGCAGGATTATCTTACGACGAGTAAGTGATACGTTAGGGTTACGATTTCTACACTCAACTTTGCCGTTGGTGTTGATGGGAATCCACAACCTTGTCGCTTCCGCTATATGGATTGAGGTAATAGTATTTATGTTACTTTATACATGTGATTTACCTCTGTTATAAATCCTTCGAGTACTGTGTGTGTCAGCATACCGATCCAGGGATGACACTTAAGCACAGAGACTTGATCCATTCGGGTCAGGTCGCTACAATAGCCCACGAAGGACTTGCCTCACTAGCGGTAGATCTTCACGAAGTAGGAGATCTCCTTGCCCTTACAAACTCCTTGGTTCAACTCCACAATCTTGTCGGAGGCTCCCAAGTGACACCTAGCCAATCTAGGAGACACCACTCTCCAAGAAGTAACAAATGGTGTGTTGATGATGAACTCCTTGCTCTTGTGCTTCAAATGATAGTCTCCCCAACACTCAACTCTCTCTCATAGGATTTGGATCTGGTGGAAAGAAGGTTTGAGTGGAAAGCAACTTGGGAAAGGCTAGAGATCAAGATTCATATGGTAGGAATGGAATATCTTGGCCTCAACACATGAGTAGGTAGTTCTCTCTCAGAAATAGGATGCTGGAAGTGTAGGCTTAGTCTGATGGCTCTCTCCATGAATGAAGAGGAGGTGGAGGGGTATATATAGCCTCCACACAAAATCCAACCGTTACACACAGTTTTCCAATCTCGGTGGGACCAAATCAACAAACTCGGTCGGACCGAAAAGGTAAACCTAGTGACCGTTAGAGATTTTCGGTGGGACTGACATGCAACTCAGTAGGACCGATATGGTTAGGGTTTGGGCATAACGTAATCTCGGTGAGACTGATTACACAAACTCGGTGAGACCGATTTTGATAATTAGCTAACCAGAGAGTTGGTCAGGCAAACTCGGTGGGACCGATTTGCTCTTTCGGTGAGACCGAAAAGTTACAAAAAGGAAACACTGAATTTACATTGCAATCTCGGTGGGGCCGATTCGCTTTTTCGGTGAGACCGAAAAGTTACAAAAGGGAAACAGAGAGTTTGCAATCCCATCTCGGTGAGACCGAGATCCCAATCGGTAGAACCGAATTGCTAGGGTTTGGCAGTGGCTTATGAGAAGTGAAACTCGGTGGCGCCGGATAGAAAGAATCGGTAGGACCGAGTTTGGCTTAGGGTTTAGGTCATATGTGGATATGGGAAAGTAGTTGAGGGTTTTGGAGCATATCACTAAGCACATGAAGCAAGAGGCTCATTAAGCAACACCTCATCCCTCCTTGATAGTATTGGCTTTTCCTAAAGACTCAATGTGATCTTGGATCACTAAAATATAAAATGAAGAGTCTTGAGCTTTTGAGCTTGAGCCAATCCTTTATCCTTAGCATCTTGAAGGAGTTCCCACAACCTTTAGTCCATGCCACTCCATTGTTGAACTTATCTGAAACATGCTAGATAGAAATGTTAGTCCAACAAGAGATATGTTGTCATCAATTATCAAAACCACCTAGGGAGCACTTGTGCTTTCAATCTCCCCCTTTTTGGTAATTGATGGCAACATACATCAAAGCTTTAGATAAAGATATAAAGAACAGCAAGTAAAGCTTTGGAAGGACATGCAACAAGCATAGGCTCCCCCTACATGTATGCACTCATGTAAATATGAAATATAGAGGCATGTGAGAGCATAACCATGACAGAGTAGGCAATGTGTTACATGTATCTTGGCCATATGCATCAGAGCAAAAGATTATCAAGGAAAATACCTTCATGCTCATGAGTCCTTCTTGCAAACAGTATGTAGATAAGCAAGAACTCCTCATACTCATGATTTTGATGCATATACTTACCTTGTGGTCTTGAGTTGGCTTAGGATGGAATGAACCTGCACAAACAAGGTTAGATAACACAGGTACATCCACTAGCCAGAGCAAACAAAAGAAACCACAATAATACCAAGACTCGGATGACATGTAGAGAGTGAGTACAAGGTACCACATTGGATTCAACATGTCCCCAAGAATAAAGATATGCAATGAATTTGACTGATTTCTTTCCCTTAGGTGTCTTGCTCCCCCTGAATCTTACATGGGATATTGGGAGAAGATAGGAAACAGAAAATCAGAGCTGAAAAATACATATGAACATGTCTTTCCCCCTAAAAAAGACATGTGACATCTCTCCTCTTGAACATCAAGCATCTGGGATCCTTGAGTATTTTCTCTCCCCCTGGAAATCTCTTTCTCCCCCTTAATACTTTCTCTTGTAGGTTTGGTCCTTGAGACTTTTTCTCTCCCTTGATGTGATCTCTCTCTCCTACAAGCTTTGATGTGATCTCTCTCTCCCCCTTTGACATCAATTTCCAAGAAGGCCTTTCTGGAATCTGTCGTATAGGTTTGGTCCTTGAGACTCAGCACAAAGCAATGGATAAAACTGTGATGCTTGTAGAGGACAAGATTCATTGAGTAGAGGTGGATCAAAAGAAATATAGAACAAGTGGCAAACTGTTTTTCCTGTTGCGAAGTCGGTGGCACCGAGTGGTATGTTTCGGTGGCACCGAAGAGATTCGGTTGGAACGAAAATTACAAGTCGGTGAAGCCGAGTTCACACAGAGAAAAACACTTGTCACCTCAGCTCACTAGACATGTAGGATCTCACAAAGATTTGCAATGAATTACCTGAAGGATTTGCAAGGAATTGAATGCAGAAAATGCAGAACAAAAACAAAGAGAAAAGAGAAGAAACTAAAAGATCTAGATGAAGTTTTTTTTTGTTTTTTTTTTGAAAAAGAGAAAGAAACTAAACATGCATGAGACAAATGCAATAACACAGAAAAGAACACAAGAGAACTTCATCTAGAGTTGGGCGGTGACATAGTCACCTATGTTAGAGTATATTGACTTAGGAGTCAAGTGAGAACACTTGATCATAGGTCATACTCATCGTTTAAGCTCAAAATGGGGTTACCATTTTTTGTTTAAGCATCTTGATGTATTCACATCTTGTTGAGTTGCTTTGACTCATGTCTTGGAGTAAAGCTTCTCTAAGATGGAATAACATACCTTGGGTGGTGGTGTAGTTTTTTCTCATGTAGTTGAACTTGTGTGGGTGCTCAAGGTTGATGTAGCTCATCAAGAGTTGGGAGCACCACTTGGAGTTTGAGTTCATCTACCTACATGGGTTAGTTCTTTGCAAGAAAGAGCACTTGTGTATCCAAAAATGACAATCATGAAGCTCAACATAGAATTTGTCAAAGGATATGTTTGAATGGTTTTGTGCTTCCTTGTCTTCAACCACCATTATGTAGAGTCTTGGTGATGTAGAGATTGCTCAAGATGTGAGTGAGTCGCAATCTCATGGAATTAGATTCAACCAAGCACCTACATGGATTAGACAACATGCAAGGTGCAAATATATCCAAGACATAAGATAGTTATCATAAGAGATATATCATGGATTAGTCATAAGCTCATGTCTTGCATGTGTCCAATGGAGTTTCTACTCCAAGTTCGAAGCATCAATGATGTTCAATTCTCCTCTCAACCTGCAAAACACTTTCTCATCAAGTGGTTTAGTAAATATATCCGCTAATTGCTTATCGGTGCGAACGTGCTTAAGGTTAATGTCACCCTTAGCAACATGATCTCGAATGAAATGATGACGAACTTCAATATGCTTAGTTCGAGAATGTTGCACAGGATTATGACCAATTTTGATAGCACTTTCATTGTCACAAAGTAGTGGAGCATGTTTCACATAAATCCCATAATCTTTAAGAGTTTGGGTCATCCAAAGTAATTGAGCACAACATGAACCAGCAGGAATGTATTCCGCTTCGGCGGTGGATAAGGATACCGAGTTTTGTTTCTTGGAAGACCAAGACACAAGAGATCTACCAAGAAATTGACAAGTACCCAAAGTGGACTTTCTATCAACCTTGTCTCCGGCATAATCCGAGTCGGAATAGCCAACAAGATCAAAAGAAGACCTCTTAGGATACCAAATGCCAAAATTTGGTGTATGGATTAAATATCTCACTATCCTTTTCACAGCCTTAAGATGACATTCTTTAGGAGCAGCTTGATATCGTGCACACATGCACACACTTAGCATAATATCGGGACATGAAGCACATAGGTATAACAATGAACCAATCATAGAGCGATAAACCTTTTTATCAACCGGTTCACCATCTTTGGTTAAATCATTATGTCCACTAGTAGGCATGGGTGTAGACATACCTTTGCATTCTTGCATATTGAACTTCTTGAATAAGTCCTTGGTGTACTTTGTTTGAGAGACAAATGTACCTTCCTTAGTTTGCTTGATTTGCAACTCGAGAAAGAATTTGAGTTCACTCATCATAGACATCTCAAACTTCTCTGACATTAGCTTTCCAAACTTTTCACTAAAGAGAGGGTTAGTTGAACCAAATATGATATCATCGACATAAATTTGGCATATAAATAGTTCTCCATTAACCCTTTTAGTAAAAAGAGTAGAATCAATTTTACCAATTTCAAAACCACTTGTAGTAAGGAACTTGGTCAAGCATTTATACCATGCTCTAGGAGCTTGTTTAAGACCATAAAGAGCTTTGTGAAGTTTGTAAACATGATTTGGTTTCTTAGGATTGATAAAGCCGGGAGGTTGTTTGACATAAACTTCCTCCTCTATTTCACCATTTAGAAAAGCACTTTTAATGTCCATTTGGTACAAGGTGATATTATGGTGATTAGCATAGGCAAGTAAGATGCGAATGGACTCAAGTCTAGCAACGGGAGCATATGTCTCACCATAGTCCATACCTTCGACTTGTGTGTACCCTTGGGCGACGAGACGTGCTTTGTTGCGAACCACTTGTCCATCTTCATCTTGTTTTTCTTCTTGGCCTTCTTCATTGTTGACGTTGTCATGCTCTTGTCGTGGTGGAGAAGGAGGTTGTTGATGTTCGTCTTGATGTATTTCCTCGTTTTCTTCATCTTGGTGTGTCCCACTTGTGGATGCTTCCGTGTCGATTCTTGGTTCACCTTGTCGTGAAGTAGAAGCTTCCACTTGGACGGATGAAGTACTCTCCTTCACCTCCGTTGGACGAACTTTGCCAATGGACAAGTCTTGGATTGCTTCTGAAGGGTCTTTGTCTCCTACATCAATTGGCAATTGCTCTACTTGCGAGCCATTAGATTCATCAAACTTCACATCTACCGTCTCTTCAACCTTCCGGGTGAAATTGTTGTAGACACGGTAAGTGTGAGAGTTTGAGCCATAACCAAGTAGAAAACCGGTGAGGAGCTCGTATGCCGTCTTGCCGAGTAGCTTGTGAAGATACAAGCGATTTGTTGCGTGACAAGCTGTCTCAACCGCTTCTGCCCAAAAGTGCTTCCGCGTCTTGTATTCATCAAGCATCGTTCTTGCCATTTCGATGAGCATCCGGTTCTTCCTCTCAACAACTCCATTTTGTTGAGGTGTGTACGTAGCCGAGAACTCGTGTGAAATCCCTTCTTTGTCAAGGAAGGTGTCCACATTTGCGTTCTTGAACTCCGTTCCGTTGTCACTCCGAACCTTCTTGATCTTCACGTCAAACTGATTTTGGGCCTTCCTAGCGAAGTTTCTGAAGATCTTCTGGACCTGCGACTTGTCATTAAGAAAGAACACCCACGTAAATTTTGAAAAATCATCAACTATAACTAGACCAAAAGAATTTCCACCGAGACTCTTGTAGGCGTTGGGACCAAAAAGATCCATGTGAAGTAGCTCGAGTGGCCTCCTTGTGGTCATGATGTTCTTCACGGGATGTCTTCCTCCAACCTGTTTACCTGCTTGACAAGCATTGCAAAGTCTATCCTTATCAAATATGACATCATTAACTCCAAGGATATGATTTCCTTTAATAAGCTTGTCAAGGTTTCTCATGCCAACGTGACCTAGTCATCTATGCCACAACCAACCTTTTGAGGATTTAGCAACAAAGCAAGTTTTAGGTTGTGCCTTTTTAGAGAAATCGACAATGTAAAGATCACCTCTACGCATACCGGTAAAGACCATTTTATGATTGTCTTGACGAAATACTTGGCAATCTACCTCAGTAAATAGGACATTCAAACCGAAATCAGCAAGTCTAGATACTGAAAGTAAGTTGTAGCCAAGAGATTCAATGAGCATGACATTTTGAATGGAACTATCATGTGAGATGGCCACCTTACCAAGGCCAACCACTTTACCCTTTGAATTATCACCAAAGGTGACATATTTTCGAGGGACGTCATTTTCAGCAAGCTCACGAAACATCTCTTCATCTCCGATCATATGATCAGTACATCCACTATCAAGAACCCATTCCTTTCCTCCTGATTCATATCCCCGAAGATTTGCCATAAGACCAAAATGTCTCATTGCATCATCAAGATCGAAGTCACTATCATCATCATCATCATAGTATCCATGTTCATCATGATCTTGTGACTCATCATTTCCTAGAGAGGGTAATTCATTAGATAAATGATCATCAAAGTGGTCACTTTTATGAATTCTTATAGCTTCGAATATGATATCACTAATGATTCCAACATCTCCTTTAGCATGCTTAAGATTGGTAAGTTCAAATAGACAATTACCAAAACTAGGATCACTAGAGTTCATCTTACTCAAGGCAATAGATTTATGGAGAATTTCATCCAAAGTTTTCAAGGAATGATCGGGAAATCGTTCCTCAAGAAATTTCCATATAGTATAGGCACAATTAAGATTAGGCAGACTAGCAATCAAACTTTTGGGCAATCCTCTAATGATGAGCTCAATAGTTCTAAGATTGTGAATCATGTCAATATCTTCATCTAGGGTAGGATGCAAAGGATCAATATGAGGTGCACAAGGACTAGCAATATACTTGTTCAAATGATATTGATTGAAGATTACAAGCATCTCATTTTTCCACTCATGAAAATACTCTCCATCAAGAATAGGCACTCTATGTCTAAGACTCCCTAAAGTAGACACGTCCATCTTCCTCCAATGGTGATTAAACCAAGGCAATGCAGACCAAAGCTCTGATACCACTTGAAGGATCTAGAAGTAGATGTGTCTAGAGGGGGGTGATTAGACACTTAGTGCTAAAGTTGCAATTTTTAGGCCTTTTTGGTTTGAGTGGAGTTTTAGGCACAATTTCAACATACACAATACATATCAAGCAAGCATGCAAAGAGTATATGAGTATCGGAATGTAAAGCATGCAACTTGCAAGAATGTAAAGGGAAGGGTTTGGAGAATTCAAACGCAATTGGAGATACGGATGTTTTTCCCGTGGTTCGGATAGGTGGTGCTATCCTACATCCACGTTGATGGAGACTTCAACCCACGAAGGGTAACGGTTGCGCGAGTCCACGGAGGGCTCCACCCACAAAGGGTAACGGTTACGCGAGTCCATGGAGGGCTCCACCCATGAAGGGTCCACGAAGAAGCAACCATCCACAAGGGGTCCACGAAGAAGCAACCGTGTCTATCCCACCATGGCCATCGCCCATGAAGGACTTGCCTCACTAGCGGTAGATCTTCACGAAGTAGGCGATCTCCTTGCCCTTACAAACTCCTTGGTTCAACTCCACAATATTGTCGGAGGCTCCCAAGAGACACCTAGCCAATCTAGGAGACACCACTCTCCAAGAAGTAACAAATGGTGTGTTGATGATGAACTCCTTGCTCTTGTGCTTCAAATGATAGTCTCCCCAACACTCAACTCTCTCTCATAGGATTTGGATCTAGTGGAAAGAAGGTTTGAGTGGAAAGCAACTTGGGAAAGGCTAGAGATCAAGATTCATATGGTAGGAATGGAATATCTTGGCCTCAACACATGAGTAGGTAGTTCTCTCTCAGAAATAGGATGCTGGAAGTGTAGGCTTAGTCTGATGGCTCTCTCCACGAATGAAGAGGAGGTGGAGGGGTATATATAGCCTCCACACAAAATCCAACCGTTACACACAGTTTTCCAATCTCGGTGGGACCGAATCAACAAACTCGGTCGGACCGAAAAGGTAAACCTAGTGACCGTTAGAGATTTTCGGTGGGACTGACATGCAACTCGGTAGGACCGATATGGTTAGGGTTTGGGCATAACGTAATCTCGGTGAGACCGATTACACAAACTCGGTGAGACCGATTTTGGTAATTAGCTAACCAGAGAATTGGTCAGGCAAACTCGGTGGGACCAATTTGCTCTTTCGGTGAGACCGAAAAGTAACAAAAAGGAAACACTGAATTTACATTGCAATCTCAGTGGGACCGATTCGCTTTTTCGGTGAGACCGAAAAGTTACGAAAGGGAAACAGAGAGTTTGCAATCCCATCTCGGTGAGACTGAGATCCCAATTGGTAGAACCGAATTGCTAGGGTTTGGTAGTGGCTTATGAGAAGTGAAACTCGGTGGCGCCGGATAGAAAGAATCGGTAGGACCGAGTTTGGCTTAGGGTTTAGGTCATATGTGGATATGGGAAAGTAGTTGAGGGTTTTGGAGCATATCACTAAGCACATGAAGCAAGAGGCTCATTAAGCAACACCTCATCCCTCCTTGATAGTATTGGCTTTTCCTAAAGACTCAATGTGATCTTGGATCACTAAAATATAAAATGAAGAGTCTTGAGCTTTTGAGCTTGAGCCAATCCTTTGTCCTTAGCATCTTGAAGGAGTTCCCACAACCTTTAGTCCATGCCACTCCATTGTTGAACTTATCTGAAACATGCTAGATAGAAATGTTAGTCCAACAAGAGATATGTTGTCATCAATTATCAAAACCACCTAGGGAGCACTTGTGCTTTCAGCAAGTCTCTTTACTCGTTTCGTAATACATCATCTCGCAACTAAATCATTAGTTGCAATGCTTGTAAGGCTTATGTGATGTGCATTACCGAGAGGGCCCAGAGATACCTCTCCGACAATCGGAGTGACAAATCCTAATCTCGAAATATGCCAACCCAACATTTACCTTTGGAGACACCTGTAGAGCTCCTTTATAATCACCCAGTTACGTTGTGACATTTGGTAGCACACAAAGTGTTCCTCCGGCAAACGGGAGTTGCATAATCTCATAGTCATAGGAACATGTATAAGTTATGAAGAAAGCAATAGCAACATACTAAACGATCGGGTGCTAAGCTAATGGAATGGGTCATGTCAATCACATCATTCTCCTAATAATGTGATCCCGTTAATCAAATGACAACACATGTCTATGGTTAGGAAACATAACCATCTTTGATTAACGAGCTAGTCAAGTAGAGGCATACTAGTGACGTTTAGTTTGTCTATGTATTCACACAAGTATTATGTTTCCGGATAATACAATTCTAGCATGAATAATAAACATTTATCATGAAATAAGGAAATAAAAAATAACTTTATTATTGCCTCTAGGGAATATTTCCTTCAGTCTCCCACTTGCACTAGAGTCAATAATCTATTTCACATCGCCATGTGATCTAACATCAATAGTTCACATCTTTATGTGATTAACACCCATAGTTCACATTGAAATGTGACGAACACCCAAAAGGTTTACTAGAGTCAGTAATCTAGTTCACATCGCTATGTGATTAACACTCAAAGAGTACTAAGGTGTGATCATGTTTTGCTTGTGAGATAATTTTAGTCAATGGGTCTGTCATATTCAGATCCGTAATTATTTTGCAAATATCTATGTCAACAATGCTCTGCATGGAGCTACTCTAGCTAATTGCTCCCACTTTCAATATCTATCTAGATCGAGACTTAGAGTCATCCAGATCTGTGTCAAAGCTTGCATCGACGTAACTCTTTATGACGAACCTTTGGTGACCACCATAATTGAGAAATATTTCCTTATTACACTAAGGATAATTTTGACCACTGTCCAGTGATCTACTCCTAGATCACTATTGTACTCCCTTGCCAAAAACAGTGTAGGGTATACAATAGGTACACAGCATGGCATACTTTATAGAACCTATGATTGAGGCATAGGGAATGACTTTCATTCTCCTTCTATCTTCTGCCGTGGTCGGGCTTTGAGTCTTACTCAATTTCACACCTTGTTACACAGGCAAGAACTCTTTCTTTGACTGTTCCATTTTGAACTACTTCAAAATCTTGTCAAGGTATGTACTCATTGAAAAAACTTATCAGGCGTCTTCATCTATCTCTATAGATCTTGATGCTCAATATGTAAGAAGCTTCACCGAGGTCTTTCTTTGAAAAAATTCTTTCAAAACACTCCTTTATGCTTTGCAGAATAATTCTACATTATTTCCGATCAACAATATGTCATTCACATATACTTATCAGAAATGTTGTAGTGCTCCCACTCACTTTCTTGTAAATACAGGCTTCACCGCAAGTCTGTATAAAACTATATGCTTTGATCAACTTATCAAAATGTATATTCCAACTCCGAGATGCTTGCACCAGTCCATAGATGGATCACTGGAGCTTGCATATTTTGTTAGCACCTTTAGGATTGACAAAACCTTCTGGTTGCATCATATACAACTCTTCTTTAACTCCATTAAGGAATGTAGTTTTGTTTATCCATTTGCCAGATTTCATAAAAATGTGGCAATTGCTAAATCCGTTGAGACGACACCGTATGAACTATGGTTTGGCAAGAAACCAAAGTTGTCGTTTCTTAAAGTTTGGGGTTGTGATGCTTATATGAAAAAGTTTCATCCTAATAAGCTCAAACCCAAATCGGAGAAATATGTCTTCATAGGATACCCAAAGGAGACTGTTGGGTACACCTTCTATCACAGATCCGAAGGCAAGACATTCGTTGCTGAGAATGGATCCTTTCTAGAGAAGGAGTTTCTCTCGAAAGAAGTGAATGGGAGGAAAGTAGAAAACTTGATAAGGTAATTGTACCTTCTCCCTTATTGGAAAGTAGTTCATCATAGAAATCTGTTCTTGTGACTACTACACCAATTAGTGAGGAAGCTAATGATGATGATCATGTAACTTCAGATCAAGTTACTACCGAATCTCGTAGGTAAACCAGAGTGAGATCCGCACCAGAGTGGTACGGTAATCCTGTTTTGGAAGTCATGTTACTAGACCATGACGAACTTGCGAACTATGAGGAATCGATGATGAGCCCAGATTCCGCGAAATGGTTTGAGGCCATGAAATCTGAGATATGATCCATGTATGAGAACAAAGTATGGACTTTGATGGATTTGCCCGATGATCGGCAAGCCATAGAAAATAAATGGATTTTCAAGAGGAAGACGGACGCTGATAGTAGTGTTACTATCTACAAAGCTAGACTTGTCGAAAAAGGTTTTTGACAAAGTTCGAGGTGTTGACTACGATGAAATTTTCTCACTCGTAGCAATGCTTAAGTCTGTCCAAAGCATGTTAGCAATTGCCGCATTTTTATGAAATCTAGCAAATGGATAAACAAAACTACATTCCTTAATGGAGTTAAAGAAGAGTTGTATATGATGCAACCAGAAGGTTTTGTCAATCCTAAAGGTGCTAACAAAATATGCAAGCTCCAGCGATCCATCTATGGACTGGTGCAAGCATCTCGGAGTTGGAATATACGCTTTGATAAGTTGATCAAAGCATATAGTTTTATACAGACTTGCGGTGAAGCCTGTATTTACAAGAAAGTGAGTGGGAGCACTACAACATTTCTGATAAGTATATGTGTATGACATATTGTTGATCAAAAATAATGTAGAATTATTCTGCAAAGCATAAAGGAGTGTTTGAAAGGATTTTTTCAAAGAAAAAACTCGGTGAAGCTGCTTACATATTGAGCATCAAGATCTATAGAGATAGATCAAGACGCTTGATAAGTTTTTTTCAATGAGTACATACCTTGACAAGATTTTGAAGTAGTTCAAAATGGAACAGCCAAAGAAAGAATTCTTGCCTGTGTTACAAGGTGTGGAATTGAGTAAGACTCAAAGCCCGACCACGGCAGAAAATAGAATGAGAATGAAAGTCATTCCCTATGCCTTGGCCATAGGTTCTATAAAGTATGCCATGCTGTGTACCAAACCTATTGTATACCCTACACTAATTTTGGCAAGGGAGTACAATAGTGATCTAGGAGTAGATCACTGGACAGCGGTCAAAATTATCCTTAGTGGAATAAGGATATGTTTCTCGATTATGGATGTGACAAAAGGTTCGCCGTAAAAGGGTTACGTCGATACAAGTTTTGGAACTGATCTGGATGACTCTTACTCTTCATCTGGATACATATTGAAAGTGGGAGCAATTAGCTAAAGTAGCTCCATGCAGAGCATTGTAGACATAGAAAATTGCAAAATACTTACGGATCTGAATATGGCAGACCCGTTGACTAAACTTGTCTCACAGGCAAAACATGATCACACCTTAGTACTCTTTGGGTATTAATCACATAGCAATGTGAACTAGATTACTGGCTCTAGTAAACCCTTTGGGTGTTGGTCACATATCGATGTGAACTATGGGTGTTAACCACATAAAGATGTGAACTATTGATGTTAGATCACATGGCGATGTGAACTAGATTATTGACTCTAGTGCAAGTGGGAGACTGAAGGAAATATGCCCTAGCGGCAATAATAAAGTTATTATTTATTTCCTTATTTCATGATAAATGTTTATTATTCATGCTATAATTGTATTAACCGGAAACATAATACATGTGTGAATACATAGACAAATAGAGTGTCACTAGTATGCCTCTACTTGACTAGCTCGTTAATCAAAGATGGTTATGTTTCCTAACCATAGACAAAGAGTTGTTATTTGATTAACGGGATCACATCATTAGGAGAATGATGTGATTGACTTGACCCATTCCGTTAGCTTAGCACTCAATCGTTTAGTATGTTGCTATTGCTTTCTTCATGACTTATACATGTTCCTATGACTATGAGATTATGCAACTCCCGTTTACTGAAGGAACACTTTGTGTGCTACCAAACGTCACAACGTAACTGGGTGATTATAAAGGAGCTCCACAGGTGTCTCCAAAGGTACATGTTGGGTTGGCATATTTCGAAATTAGGATTTGTCACTCCGATTGTCAGAGAGGTATCTCTGGGCCCTCTCAGGTAATGCACATCACATAAGCCTTGCAAGCATTGCAACTAATGAGTTAGTTGCGAGATGATGTATTACGGAACGAGTAAAGAGACTTGCCGGTAACGATATTGAACTTGGTATTGAGATACCGACGATCGAATCTCGGGCAAGTAACATACCAATGACAAAGGGAAGAACGTATGTTGTTATGCGGTCTGACCGATAAAGATCTTCGTAGAATATGTAGGAACCAATATGAGCATCCAGGTTCCGATATTGGTTATTGACCAGAGACGTGTCTCGGTCATGTCTACATTGTTCTCGAACCGTAGGGTCCGCACGCTTAACGTTACGATGATAGTTTCATTATGAGTTTATGTATTTTGAAGTACTGAAGGTTGTTCGGAGTCCCGGATGTGATCATGGACATGACGAGGAGTCTCGAAATGGTCGAGACATAAAGATCGATATATTGGAAGCCTATATTTGGATATCGGAATTGTTCCGGGTGAAATCGGGATTTTACCGGAGTACCGGGGGGTTACCGGAACCCCCCGGGGGTTATTGGACCTACATAGGCCCTAAGGGAGAAGAGGAAAGGAGGCAAGAGGTGGCCGCGCGCCCCTCGCCTCCCTAGTCCGAATAGACCAAGGAGAGGGGGGCGGCGCCCCCCCCCCCCCCTTTCCTTTCCCTCTTCCTCCTCTTTCCCACTTCTCCTTCTCCAACTAGGAAAGAAGGGAGTCCTACTCCCGGTGGGAGTAGGACTCCCCCTTGGCGCGCCCTCCTTGGCCGGCCGCCCCCTCCCCTTGGCTCCTTTATATACAGGTGCAGGGGGGCACCCTAGAACACACAAGTTGATCTTCGTGATCGTTCCTTAGCCGTGTGCGGTGCCCCCCTCCACCATATTCCACCTTGGTCATATTGTAGCGGTGCTTAGGCGAAGCCCTGCGACGGTTGAACATCAAGATCGTCACCACGCCGTCGTGCTGACGGAACTCCTCCCCGAAGCTTTGCTAGATTGGAGCCCGGGGAGCGTCATCGAGCTGAACGTGTGCCAAGAACTCGGAGGTGCCGGAGTAACGGTGCTTGGATCGGTTGGACCGGGAAGACGTACAACTACTTCCTCTACGTTGTGTCAACGCTTCCGCTTTGGTCTACAAGGGTACGTAGACAACACTCTCCCCTCTCGTTGCTATGCATCACCATGATCTTGTGTGTGCGTAGGAAAATTTTGAAATTACTACGTTCCCCAACAAATATGTAGGAGCCAATATGAGCATCCAGGTTCCGCTATTGGTTATTGACCGGAGACGTGTCTCGGTCATGTCTACATAGTTCTCGAACCCGTAGGGTCCGCACGCTTAATGCTACGATGACAGTTATATGAGTTTATATGTTTTGATGTACCAAAGGAGTTCGGAGTCCCGTATGAGATCGGGGACATGACGAGGAGTCTCAAAATGGTCGAGACGTAAAGATTGATATATTGGACGACTATATTCGGACTTTGGAAAGGTTCCGAGTGATTCGGGTATTTTTCGGAGTACCGGAGAGTTACGGGAATTCGCCGGGGAGTATATGGGCCTTATTGGGCCATACGGGAATAGAGGAGATAGGCCAAAAGGAACGAGGCCTGCGCCCCCCCCCCCTCTGGTCCGAATTGGACAAGGGGTGCAGCCCCTTTTTCCTTCTCCCTCTCCTCCTCTTTCCTTCTCTCCTACTCCTACTACTTGGAAGGGATCCTAGTTCTACTAGGAAAGGGGGAATCCTACTCCCGGTGGGAGTAGGACTCCCCTAGGGCGCGCCATAGAGAGGGCCGGCCCCTCCCCTCCTCCACTCCTTTATATACGTGGCCAGGGGGCACCCCATAGACACAACAATTGATCATTGATCTCTTAGCCGTGTGCGGTGCCCCCTTCCACCATAATCCTCGATAATATTGTAGTGGTGCTTAGGCGAAGCCCTGCGACGATAGCACATCAAGATCGTCACCACGCCGTCGTGCTGACGGAACTCTTCCCCGACATTCTGCTGGATCGGAGTCCGGAGATCGTCATCGAGCTGAACGTGTGCTAGAAATCGGAGGTGCCGTAGTTTCGGTGCTTGATCGGTCGGGCCGTGAAGACATACGACTACATCAACCGCGTTGTGCTAACGCTTCCGCTTTCGGTCTACGAGGGTACGTAGACAACACTCTCCTCTCTCGTTGCTATGCATCACCATGATCTTGCGTGTGCATAGGAAAATTTTGAAATTACTACGTTCCCCAACAGTGGCATCCGAGCCTAGGTTTTATGCGTTGATGTTATATGCACGAGTAGAACACAAGTGAGTTGTGCACGATATAAGTCATACTGCTTACCAGCATGTCATACTTTGGTTCGGCGGTATTGTTGGATGAAGCGGCCCGGACCGACATTACGCGTACGCTTACGCAAGACTGGTTCTACCAACGTGCTTTGCACACAGGTGGCTGGCGGGTGTCAATTTCTCCAACTTTAGTTGAACCAAGTGTGCCTACGCCCGGTCCTTGCGAAGGTTAAAACAACACCAACTTGACAAACTATCGTTGTGGTTTTGATGCGTAGGTAAGAACGGTTCTTGCTTAAAGCCCGTAGCAGCCACGTAAAACTTGCAACAACAAATTAGAGGACGTCTAACTTGTTTTTGCAGGGCATGTTGTGATGTGATATGGTCAAGACATGATGCTAAATTTTATTGTATGAGATGATCATGTTTTTGTAATCGAGTTATCGGCAACTGGCAGGAGCCATATGGTTGTCGCTTTATTATATGCAATGCAATTGCGCTGTAATGCTTTACATTATCACTAAGCGGTAGCGATAGTCGTGGAAGCATAAGATTGGCGAGACGACAATGATGCTACGATGGTGATCAAGGTGTCGCGCCGGTGACGATGGTGATCATGACGGTGCTTCGGAGATGGAGATCACAAGCACAAGATGATGATGGCCATATCATATCACTTATATTGATTGCATGTGATGTTTATCTTTTATGCATCTTATCTTGCTTTGATTGACGGTAGCATTATAAGATGATCTCTCACTAAATTTCAAGATAAAAGTGTTCTCCCTAAGTATGCACCGTTGCCAAAGTTCGTCGTGCCAAGACACCACGTGATGATCGGGTGTGATAAGCTCTACGTCCATCTACAACGGGTGCAAGCCAGTTTTGCACACGCAGAATACTCAGGTTAAACTTGACGAGCCTAGCATATGCAGATATGGCCTCGGAACACTGAGACCGAAAGGTCGAGCGTGAATCATATAGTAGATATGATCAACATATTGATGTTCACCATTGAAAGCTACTCCATTTCACGTGATGATCGGTTATGGTTTAGTTGATTTGGATCATGTGATCACTTAGAAGATTAGAGGGATGTCTTTCTAAGTGGGAGTTCTTAAGTAATATGATTAATTGAACTTAAATTTATCATGAACTTAGTACCTGATAGTATCTTGCTTGTTTATGTTTGATTGTAGATAAATAGCTCACGATGTTGCTCCCCGTTTAATTTTTATATGTTCCTAGAGAAAACTAAGTTGAAAAATGTTAGTAGCAATGATGCGGATTGGATCCATGATCTGAGGTTTATCCTCATTGCTA
Source organism: Triticum dicoccoides (assembly GCF_002162155.2). Lineage (NCBI taxonomy): Eukaryota > Viridiplantae > Streptophyta > Magnoliopsida > Poales > Poaceae > Triticum > Triticum dicoccoides. The sequence continues at coordinate 307,412,134 of NC_041380.1, read as the reverse complement.
CACAGAAGAATTATGTCCTTGATGCACCGCTAGGTGACAGACCTATTGCAGGAGTAGAGGAAGACGTTATGAACGTTTGGCTAGCTCAATATGATGACTACTTGATAGTTTAGTGCACCATGCTTAACGGCTTAGAATCGGGACTTCAAAGATGTTTTGAATGTCATGGATCATATAAGATGTTCCAGGACTTGAAGTTAATATTTCAAGCAAATACCCGAGTTGAGAGATATGAAGTCTCCAACAAGTTCTATAACTAAAAGATGGAGGTGAATAGCTCAAGCAGTGAGCATGTGCTCCGATTATCTGGGTACTACAATCGCTTGAATCAAGTGGGAGTTAATCTTCTAGATAAAATAGTGATTGACAGAATTCTCTAGTCACCATCACCAAGTTAGTAGAACTTCATGATGAACTATAGTATGCAAGGGATGACGTAAATGATTCCCGAGCTTTTCATGATGATGAAATCGATGAAGGTAGAAATCAAGAAAGAGTATCAAGTGTTGATGATTAACAAGACCACTATTTTCAAGAAAAGGGCCAACGGAAAGAAAGGGAACTTCAAGAAGAACGGCAAGAAAGTTGCTGCTCAGGTCAAGAAGCCCAAGTCTGGACCTAAGCCTAAGACTAAGTGCTTCTACTGCAAAGGGACTGGTCATTGCAAGCGGAAATGCCCTGAATGTCTAGTGGATAAGAAAGATGGCAAAGTGAACAAGGGTATATTTGATATACAGGTTATTGATGTGTACTTTACTAGTGTTTATAGCAACCCCTCGGTATTTGATACTGGTTCAGTTGCTAAGAATAGTAACTCGAAACGGGAGTTGCAGAATGAACAGAGACTAGTTAAGGGTGAAGTGACGATGTGTATTGGAAATGGTTCCAAGATTGATATGATCATCATCGCACATACCCTATACTTTCAGGATTAGTGTTGAACCTAAATAAGTGTTATTTGGTGTTTGCGTTGAGCACGAATATGATTTGATCATGTTTATTGCATTACGGTTATTCATTTATGTAAGAGAATAAATTGTTGTTCTATTTACATGAATAAAACCTTATATGGTTACACACCCAATGAAAATGGTTCGTTGGATCTCGATCATAGTGATACACATATTCATAATATTGAAACCAAAAGATGCAAAGTTAATAATGATAGCGCAACTTATTTGTGGCATTGCCGTTTAGGTCATATTTTTGTAAAGCGCATGAAGAAAATCCATGCTGATGGGCTTTTGGAATCACTTGATTATGAATCAGTTGATGCTTGCGAACCATGCCTCATGGGCAATATGACTAAGACTCCATTCTCCGGAACAATGGAGCGAGCAACAGATTTGTTGGAAATCATACATACTGATGTATGTGGTCCGATGAATATTGAGGCTCACGGCAGGTATCATTATTTTCTGATCTTCACAGATGATTTGAGCAGATATGAGTATATCTACTTGATGAAACACAAGTATGAAACATTTGAAAAGTTCAAAGAATTTCAGAGTGAAGTGGAGAATCATCGTAACAAAAATAAAAGTTTCTACGATATGATCACAGAAGTAAAATATTTGAGTTACGAGTTTGGCCTTCAGTTAAAACAATGTGAAATAGTTTCACTACTCATGCCACCTGGAACACCATAGTATAATGGTGTGTCCGAACGTCATAACCGTACTTTATTAGATATAGTGCGATCTATGATATCTCTTACCGATCTACCACTATAGTTTTGGGGTTATGCATTAGAGACGGCTACATTCATGTTAAATAGGGCACCATCTAAATCCGTTGAGACGACACCGTATGAACTATGGTTTGGCAAGAAACCTAAGCTGCCGTTTCTTAAAGTTTGAGGTTGCAATGCTTATGTGAAAAAGTTTCAACTGATAAGCTCAAACCCAAATCGGAGAAGTGCGTCTTCATAGGATACCCACAAGAATGTTGAGTACACCTTCTATCACAGATCCGAATCCAAGATATTCGTTGCTTCGAATGGATCCTTTCTAGAGAAGGAGTTTCTCTCGAAAGAAGTGAGTGGGAGGAAAGTAGAACTTGATGAGGTAACTGTACCTGCTCCCTTATTGGAAAGTAGTTCATCACAGAAATCTGTTCCTGTGACTACTACACCAATTAGTGAGGAAGCTAATGATGATGATCATGTAAACTTCAGATCAAGTTACTACCGAACCTTATAGGTAAACCAGAGTGAGATCCGCACCAGAGTGGTACGGTAATCCTGTTATGGAGGTCATGTTACTTGACCATGACGAGCCTATGAACCATGAGGAAGCGATGATGAGCCCAGATTCCGCGAAATGGCTTGAGGCCATGAAATCTGAGATGAGATCCATGTATGAGAACAAAGTATGGACTTTGATTGACTTGCCCAATGATCGGCGAGCCATTGAGATTAAATGGATCTTCAAGAGGAAGACAGACGTTGATAGTAGTGTTACTATCTACAAAGCTAGAATTGTCGCAAAAAGGTTTTCGACAACTTCAAGGTGTTGACTACGATGAGAGTTTCTCACTCGTATCTATGCTTAAGTCTGTCTGAATCATGTTAGCAATTGCCGCATTTTATGAAATCTGGCAAATGGATAAACAAAACTGCATTCCTTAATGGATTTATTAAAGAAGAGTTGTATATGATGCAACCAGAAGGTTTTGTCAATCCTAAAGGTACTAACAAAATATGCAAGCTCCAGCGATCCATCTATGGACTGGTGCAAGCATCTCGGAGTTGGAATATACGCTTTGATAAGTTGATCAAAGCATATAGTTTTATACAGACTTGCGGTAAAGCATGTATTTACAAGAAAGTGAGTGGGAGCACTACAGCATTTCTGATAAGTATATGTGAAAGACATATTGTTGATCGGAGATAATGTAGAATTATTCTGCAAAGCATAAAGGAATGTTAGAAAGGAGTTTTTCAAGGAAAGACCTCGGTGAAGCTGCTTACATATTGATCATCAAGATCTATAGAGATAGATCAATACGCTTGATAAGTTTTTTCAATGAGTACATACCTTGACAAGATTTTGAAGTAGTTCAAAATGGAACAGTCAAAAAGGAGTTCTTGCCTGTGTTACAAGGTGTGAAGTTGAGTAAGACTCAAAACCCAACCACGGCAGAAGATAGAGAGAGAATGAAAGTCATTCCCTATGCCTCAGCCATAGGTTCTATAAAGTATGCCATGCTGCGTCCCAGACCTATTGTATACCCTGCCCTGAGTTTGGCAAGGGAGTACAATAATGATCTAGGAATAGATCACTGGACATTGGTCAAAATTATCCTTAGTGGAATAAGGATATGTTTCTCGATTATGGAAGTGACAAAAGGTTCGTCGTAAAGGGTTACGTCGATGCAAATTTTGACACTGATCTAGATGACTCTAAATCTCAATCTGGATACATATTGAAAGTGGGAGAAATTAGTTAGAGTAGCTCTGTGCAGAGCATTGTTGACATAGAAATTTGCAAAATACTTACGGATCTGAATGTGACAGACCCGTTGACTAAACTTCTCTCACAAGCAAAACATGATCACACCTCAGTACTCTTTGGGTGTTAATCACATAGCGATGTGAACTAGATTATTGACTCTAGTAAACCCTTTGGGTGTTGGTCACATGTCGATATGAACTATGGGTGTTAATCACATGGTGATGTGAACTATTGATGTTAAATCACATGGCGATGTGAACTAGATTATTGACTCTAGTGCAAGTGGGAGACTGAAGGAAATATGCCCTAGAGGCAATAATAAAGTTATTATTTATTTCCATATATTATGATAAATGTTTATTATTCATGCTAGAATTGTATTAACCAGAAACATAATACATGTGTGAATACATAGACAAACAGAGTGTCACTACTATGCCTCTACTTGACTAGCTCGTTGATCAAAGATGGTTATGTTTCCTAACCATAGACATGAGTTGTCATTTGATTAACGGGATCACATCATTAGGAGAATGATGTGATTGACTTGACCCATTCCATTAGCATAGCACTTGATCGTTTAGTTTGTTGCTATTGCTTTCTTCATGACTTATACATGTTCCTATGACTATGAGATTATGCAACTCCCGTTTACCGGAGGAACACTTTGTGTGCCACCAAACGTCACAACGTAACTTGGTGATTATAAAGGTGCTCTACAGGTGTCTCCGAGGGTACTTGTTGGGTTAGCGTATTTCGAGATTAGGATTTGTCACTCTGATTGTCGGAGAGGTATCTCCGGGCCCTCTCGGTAATGCACATCACTATAAGCCTTGCAAGCATTGTGACTAATGAGTTAGTTGCGAGATGATGTATTACGGAACGAGTAAAGAGACTTGCCGGTAACGAGATTGAACTAGGTATTGTGATACCGACGATCGAATCTCGGGCAAGTAACATACCGATGACAAAGGAAACAGCGTATGTTGTTATGCGGTCTGACCGATAAAGATCTTCGTAGAATATGTAGGAGCCAATATGAGCATCCAGGTTCTGCTATTGGTTATTGACCGGAGACGTGTCTCGGTCATGTCTACATAGTTCTCGAACCCATAGGGTCCGCACGCTTAACGCTACGATGACAGTTATATGAGTTTATATGTTTTGATGTACCGAAGGAGTGCGGAGTCCCGTATGAGATCGGGGACATGACGAGGAGTCTCGAAATGGTCGAGACGTAAAGATTGATATATTGGACGACTATATTCGGACTTCGGAAAGGTTCCGAGTGATTCGGGTATTTGTCGGAGTACCGAAGAGTTATGGGAATTCGCCGGGGAGTATATGGGCCTTATTGGGCCATACGGGAATAGAGGAGATAGGCCAAAAGGAAGGAGGCCTGCGCCCCCCCTCTGGTCCGAATTGGACAAGGGGTGCAGCCCCTTTTTCCTTCTCCCTCTCCTCCTCTTTCCTTCTCTCCTACTCCTACTACTTGGAAGGGATCCTAGTTCTACTAGGAAAGGGGGAATCCTACTCCCGGTGGGAGTAGGACTCCCCTAGGGTGCGCCATAGAGAGGGCCGGCCCCTCCCCTCCTCCACTCCTTTATATACGTGGCCAGGGGGCACCCCATAGACACAACAATTGATCATTGATCTCTTAGCCGTGTGCGGTGCCCCCTTCCACCATAATCCTCGATAATATTGTAGCGGTGCTTAGGCGAAGCCCTGCGACGGTAGCACATCAAGATCGTCACCACGCCGTCGTGCTGACGGAACTCTTCCCCGACATTCTGCTGGATCGGAATCCGGGGATCGTCATCGAGCTGAACATGTGCTAGAACTCAGAGGTGCCGTAGTTTCGGTGCTTGATCGGTCGGGCCGTGAAGACGTACGACTACATCAACCGCGTTGTGCTAACGCTTCCGCTTTCGGTCTACGAGGGTACGTAGACAACACTCTCCTCCCTCGTTGCTATGCATCACCATGATCTTGTGTGTGCGTAGGAAAATTTTGAAATTACAACGTTCCCCAACACATTGCACATCCTGGTACTGCCAGAGGCATTTATATAGAGTCATACTTTGTCATAGGTATCGAGTTGTAATTTTTATTTCTTTTGAGTTATAAGTAAATAGAAGTTTGATGATCATCATTAATCATTTTTAGAGCAGTGCCCAGTGAGGAAAAGATGATGGAGACTACGATTCCCTCACAAGTCGGGATGAGACTCCAAACAATAAGATAAAGAAAGAAAAATAAACAAAGAAAAATAAACAAAGAAAAAATAAACAAAGAGAGAAGAGGCACTGTTAGTATCCTTTACCACACTTGTGCTTCAAAGTAGCACCATGTTTTTCATATTGAGCGTCTCCTATGTTGTCACTTTCATATACTAGTGGGAAATTTTCATTATAGGATTAGATGCACACCCACTTAGTTTTCGTATTGAGCCTTCATACACTTATAGCTCTTAGTGCATTCGTTCGATGGCAATCCCTACTCCTCACGTTGATATCAATTGATGGGCATCTCCATAGCCCGTTTGTTAGCCGCGTCGATGTGAGACGTTCTGACCTTTTTGTCTTCTATATATTTACCCCTATCATCATACTCTATTCCACCGAAGTGCTATATCCATGGCTTGCGCTCATGTATTGCGTGAGAGTTGAAAAACCTGAAGCGCGTTAAAAAGTATGAACCAATTGCTCGGCTTGTCATCGGGGTTGTGCATGATAAATACTTTGTTTTAAGTAGACAGAGCATGACAAGACTATATGATTTTATAGGGATAGCTTTCTTTAGCGTTGATATTTTGAAAGACATGATTATTTATTGGGATGCCTGAGTATTGATGTCTTTATGTCAAATTATAGACTACTAGTCGTCAACCCGCGCATTCACACGGCTAGTCAATAAGTTGTATGTATTTATTTTGTTGCATGAAAACATATAGCATGAAGGGTGAGGGAGTCCTGGATTAGGGGGTGTTCGGGTAGCCGGACTATACCTTCAGCCGGACTCCAGGACTATGAAGATACAAGATTGAAGACTTCGTCCCGTGTCTGGATGGGACTTTCCTTGGCGTGGAAGGCAAGTTTGGCAATGCGGATATTCAAGATCTCCTACCATTGTAACCGACTCTATGTAACCCTAACCCTATCCGGTGTCTATATAAACCAGAGGGTTGTAGTCCGTAGGCAATCAACTCCATATACAACAATCATACTGTAGGCTAGCTTCTAGGGTTTAGCCTCCTTGATCTCGTGGTAGATCTACTCTTGTACTACCCATATCATCAATATTAATCAAGGAGGACGTAGGGTTTTACCTCCATCAAGAGGGCCCGAACCTGGGTAAAACATCGTGTTCCCTGCCTCCTGTTACCATCCGGCCTAGACGCACAGTTTGGGACCCCCTACCCAAGATCCGCCGATTTTGACACCGACATTGGTGCTTTCATTGAGAGTTCCTCTGTGCCGTCACAATCAGGAAGGATGCCTCCTCCCGTCTTTCAAGATGGCGCCATTGCTAAGGGAGCCTTGGCTGTCGGTCAAACCCTCCGGCTAGGTGGTTTCCTCATGATCGCCTGTTCGGCTGTTGCGCCGACGGTGACCTCTCGGGTCATCAGAAGCAACCTACACGTCAGCTCGGAGCTCGTCGAGCAGCTAGATCCAATGGAGCTCTCTTCCGTAAATGAGCTCTTGGATCGCATCGCCGCCCTGGGGGTCGCTACGGATTACGACCAGGTTGGGCTTAAACCCGATCTAAGAGAAATTAACTCTCCCCAAGTCACCCACCACGTTGCCGTGGTAGAGACGCTGTGCGGCGACCCTTCATCTATTTTAAGGACTAGCTACGTCTGAATTCCCGACCCCTCTGAAAGCACAAGTGCTCTCTAGGTGGTTTTGATAATTGATGACAACATATCTCTTGTTGGACTAACATTTCGATCTAGCATGTTTCATATAAGTTCAACAATGGAGTGGCATGGACTAAAGGTTGTGGGAACTCCTTCAAGATGCTAAGGACAAAGGATTGGCTAAAGCTTCAAGCTCAAGACTCCTAATTTTACATTTTAGTGATCCAAGATCACATTGAGTCTTTAGGAAAAGCCAATACTATCAAGGAGGGATGAGGTGTTGCTTAATGAGCCTCTTGCTTCATGTGCTTAGTGATATGCTCCAAAACCCTCATCTACTTTCCCACTTCCACATAGGACCTAAACCCTAAGCCAAACTCGGTCCTACCGATTCCTCCTATCCGGCGCCACCGAGTTTCACTTGTCATAAGCCACTGCCAAACCCTAATCAGTTCGGTCTCACTGATGGGATCTCGGTCTCACCGAGATGGGCTTGCAAACTCTCTGTTACCCATTGCAATATTCTCGGTCCCACCGAGATATGCAATCGGTTCCACCGAGTTTGCTTGGCCAAATCTCAGTTTCACTTATTACCCAAATCGGTCCCACCGAGTTTGAGTAATCGGTCAAACCGAGTTTTGGATTTACCCTAACCCTAGCACATCGGTCCCACCGAGTTGATCCAGTCGGTCCCACTGAAATCTCTAACGGTCACTAGGTTTACCTTTTCGGTCCGACCGAGTTTGTTGATTCGGTCCCACCGAGATTGGAAAACTGTGTGTAACGGTTGGATTTTGTGTGGAGGCTATATATACCCCTCCACCTCCTCTTCATTCGAAGTGAGAGCCATCAGAACGCATACACCATTCCAACTCATATGTTCTGAGAGAGAACCACCTACTCATGTGTTGAGACCAAGATATTCCATTCCTACCATATGAATCTTGATCTCTAGCCTTCCCCAAGTTGCTTTCCACTCAAATCTTATTTCCACCAAATCCAAATCCTATGAGAGAGAGTTGAGTGTTGGGGAGACTATCGTTTGAAGCACAAGAGCAAGGAGTTCATTACCTACACACCATTTGTTACTTCTTGGAGAGTGGTGTCTCCTAGATTGGCTAGGTGTCACTTGGGAGCCTTCGACAAGATTGTGGAGTTGAACTAAGGAGTTTGTAAGGGCAAGGAGATCGCCTACTTCATGAAGATCTACCGCTAGTGAGGCAAGTCCTGTGTGGGCGATGGCCATGGTGGGATAGACAAGGTTGCTTCTTCGTGGACCCTTTGTGGGTGGTTGCTTCTTCGTGGACCCTTCGTGGGTGGAGCCCTGTGTGGACTCGCGCAACCGTTACCCTTTGTGGGTGGAGCCCTGTGTGGACTCTCGCAACCGGTACCCTTTGTGGGTTGAAGTCTCCATCAACGTGGATGTAGGATAGCACCACCTATCCGAACCACGGGAAAAACATCCGTGTCTCCAATTGCGTTTGATTTCTCCAAACCCTTCCCTTTACATTCTTGCAAGTTGCATGCTTTACATTCCGCTGCTCATATACTCTTTGCATACTTGCTTGATATGTATTGTGTGTGTTGAAATTGTGCCTAAACTCCACTTAAACCGAAAAAGCTTAAAAATTGCAACTTTAGCATTAAGTGTCTAATCACCCCCCTCTAGACACATCTACTTCTAGATCCTACAAGTGGTATCAGAGCTTTGGTCTCCATTGCCTTGGTTTAATCACCATTGGAGGAAGATGGATGTGTCTACATTAGGGAGTCTTAGACATAGAGTGCCTATTCTTGATGGAGAGTACTTTCATGAGTGGAAAAATGAGATGCTTGTAATCTTCAATCAATATCATTTGAACAAGTATATTGCTAGCCCTTGTGCATCTCATATTGATCCTTTGCATCCTACCCTAGATGAAGATATTGACATGATTCGCAATCTTAGAACTATTGAGCTCATCATTAGAGGATTGCCCAAAAATTTGATTGCTAGTTTGCCTACTCAAAATTGTGCCTATACTATATGGAAATTTCTTGAGGAACGATTTCCCGATCATTCCTTGAAAACTTTGGATGAAATTCTCCATAAATCTATTGCCTTGAGTAAGATGAACTCTAGTGATCCTAGTTTTGGTAAATGTCTATTTGAACTTACCAATCTTAAGCATGCTAAAGGAGATGTTGGAATCATTAATGATATCATATTCAAAGCTATAAGAATTCATAAAAGTGACCACTTTGATGATCATTTATCTAATGAATTACCCTCTCTAGGAAATGATGAGTCACAAGATCATGATGAACATGAATATTATGATGATGATGATGATAGTGACTTTGATCTTGATAATGCAATGAGACATTTGGTCTTATGGCAAATCTTCGGGGATATGAATCAGGAGGAAAGGAATGGGTTCTTGATAGTGGATGTACTGATCATATGACCGGAGATGAAGAGATGTTTCGTGAGCTTGCTGAAAATGACGGCCCTCGAAAATATGTCACCTTTGGTGATAATTCAAAGGGTAAAGTGGTTGGCCTTGGTAAGGTGGCCATCCCACATGATAGTTCCATTCAAAATGTCATGCTCGTTGAATCTCTTGGCTACAACTTACTCTCAGTATCTAGACTTGCTGATTTCGGTTTGAATGTCCTATTTACTGAGGTAGATTGCCAAGTATTTCGTCGAGACAATCATAAAATGGTCTTTACGGGTATGCGTAGAGGTGATCTTTACATTGTCGATTTCTCTAAAAAGGCACAACCTAAAACTTGCTTTGTTGCTAAATCCTCAAAAGGTTGGTTGTGGCATAGACGACTAGGTCACGTTGGCATGAGAAACCTTGACAAGCTTATTAAAGGAAATCATATCCTTGGAGTCAACGATGTCATATTTGATAAGGATAGACTTTGCAGTGCTTGTCAAGCAGGTAAACAGGTTGGAGGAAGACATCCCGTGAAGAACATCATGACCACAAGGAGGCCACTCGAGCTACTTCACATGGATCTTTTTGGTCCCAACGCCTACAAGAGTCTCGGTGGAAATTCTTTTGGTCTAGTCATAGTTGATGATTTTTCAAGATTTACATGGGTGTTCTTTCTTAATGACAAGTCGCAGGTCCAGAAGATCTTCAGAAACTTCGCTAGGAAGGCCCAAAATTAGTTTGATGTGAATATCAAGAAGGTTCGGAGTGACAACGGAACGGAGTTCAAGAACTCAAATGTGGACACCTTTCTTGACGAAGAAGGGATTTCACATGAGTTCTCAGCTACGTACACACCTCAACAAAATGGAGTTGTTGAGAGGAAGAACCGGACGCTCATCGAAATGGCAAGAACGATGCTTGATGAATACAAGACGCCAAAGCACTTTTGGGCAGAAGCGGTTGAGACAGCTTGTCACGCAACAAATCGCTTATATCTTCACAAGCTACTCGGCAAGACGGCATACGAGCTTCTCACAGGTAACAAACCCCAAGTTGGATACTTTCGAGTATTCGGCTCAAAGTGCTACATTCTTGATAAGCATCGTCGTTCAAAGTTTGCTCCTAAATCTCATGAAGGTTTTCTACTTGGTTATGGCTCAAACTCTCACACTTACCGTGTCTACAACAATTTCACCCGAAAGGTTGAAGAGACGGTAGATGTGAAGTTTGATGAATCTAATGGCTCGCAAGTAGAGCAATTGCCAATTGATGTAGGAGACAAAGACCCTTCAGAAGCAATTCAAGACTTGTCCATTGGCAAAATTCGTCCAACGGAGGTGAAGGAGAGTACTTCATCCATCCAAGTGGAAGCTTCTACTTCACGACAAGGTGAACCAAGAATCGACACGGAAGCATCCACAAGTGGGACACACCAAGATGAAGAAAACGAGGAAATACGTCAAGACGAACATCAACAACTTCCTTCTCCACCACGACAAGAGAACGACGACGTCAACAATGAAGAAGGCCAAGAAGAAGAACAAGATGAAGAAGATGTTCAACGAAGACCCAAGCAAAAGCTCTCACGAGTTCGAGCAAGAATTGCCAAAGATCATCCCGTCGAGCAAATCCTCAATGATATACAAACCGGGAGAATCACTCGCTCAAAAACTCGTTTAGCTAACTTTTGTGAAAACTATTCATTCATCTCTAGCATTGAACCTATGAAGGTTGAAGAAGCATTGGAAGATCCGGATTGGATAAACGCTATGCATGAAGAGCTACATAATTTTGAGAGAAACCAAGTTTGGACATTGGTCGAGAAGCCCGACAACAACCACAACATCATTGGTACCAAATGGGTGTTTCGCAACAAGCAAGATGAAGATGGACAAGTGGTTCGCAACAAAGCACGTCTCGTCGCCCAAGGGTACACACAAGTCGAAGGTATGGACTATGGTGAGACGTATGCTCCCCTTGCTAGACTTGAGTCCATTCGCATCTTACTTGCCTATGCTAATCACCATAATATCACCTTGTACCAAATGGACATTAAAAGTGCTTTTCTAAATGGTGAAATAGAGGAGGAAGTTTATGTCAAACAACCTCCCGGCTTTATCAACCCTAAGAAACCAAATCATGTTTACAAACTTCACAAAGCTCTTTATGGTCTTAAACAAGCTCCTAGAGCATGGTATAAATGCTTGACCAAGTTCCTTACTACAAGTGGTTTTGAAATTGGTAAAATTGATTCTACTCTTTTTACTAAAAGGGTTAATGGAGAACTATTTGTATGCCAAATTTATGTTGATGATATCATATTTGGTTCAACTAACCCCCTCTTTAGTGAAAAGTTTGGAAAGCTAATGTCAGAAAAGTTTGAGATGTCTATGATGAGTGAACTCAAATTCTTTCTCGGGTTGCAAATCAAGCAAACTAAGGAAGGGACATTTGTCTCTCAAACAAAGTACACCAAGGACTTATTCAAGAAGTTCAATATGCAAGAATGCAAAGATATGTCTACACCCATGCCTACTAGTGGACATAATGATTTAACCAAAGATGGTGAACCGGTTGATCAAAAGGTTTATCGCTCTATGATTGGTTCATTGTTATACCTATGTGCTTCACGTCCCGATATTATGCTAAGTGTGTGCATGTGTGCACGATATCAAGCTGCTCCTAAAGATTGTCATCTTAAGGCTGTGAAAAGGATAGTGAGATATTTAATCCATACACCAAATTTTGGCATTTGGTATCCTAAGAGGTCTTCTTTTGATCTTGTTGGCTATTCTGACTCGGATTATGCCGGAGACAAGGTTGATAGAAAGTCTACTTCGGGTACTTGTCAATTTCTTGGTAGATCTCTTGTGTCTTGGTCTTCCAAGAAACAAAACTCAGTATCCTTATCCACCGCCGAAGCGGAATACATTGCCGCTGGTTCATGTTGTGCTCAATTACTTTGGATGACCCAAACTCTTAAAGATTATGGGATTTATGTGAAACATGTTCAACTGCTTTGTGACAATGAAAGTGCTATCAAAATTGGTCATAATCTTGTACAACATTCTCGAACTAAGCATATTGAAGTTCGTCATCATTTCATTCGAGATCATGTTGCTAAGGATGACATCAATCTTAAGCATGTTCGCACCGATAAGCAATTAGCGAATATATTCACTAAACCACTTGATGAGAAAGTGTTTTGCAGGTTGAGAGGAGAATTGAACATCATTGATGCTTCGAACTTGGAGTAGAAACTCCATTGGATACATGCAAGACATGAGCTTATGACTAATCCATGATATATCTCTTATGATAACTATCTTATGTCTTGGATATATTTGCACCTTGCATGTTGTCTAACCCATGTAGGTGCTTGGTTGAATCTAATTCCATGAGATTGCGACTCACTCACATCTTGAGCAATCTCTACAAGACCAAGACTCTACACAATAGTGGTTGAAGACAAGGAAGCACAAAACCATTCAAACATATCCTTTGACAAATTCTATGTTGAGCTTCATGATTGTCATTTTTGGATACACAAGTGCTCTTCCTTGCAAGGACTAACCCATGTAGGTAGATGAACTCAAACTCCAAGTGGTGCTCCCAACTCTTGATGAGCTACATCAACCCTGAGCACCCACACAAGTTCAACTACATGAGCAAGAACCACACCACCACCCAAGGTATGTTATTCCATCTTAGAGAAGCTTTACTCCAACACATGAGTCAAAGCAACTTAACAAGATTTGAATACATCAAAATGCTTAAACGAAAAATGGTAACCCCATTTTGAGCTTAAACGATGAGTATGACCTATGATCAAGTGTTCTCACTTGACTCCTAAGTCAATATACTCTAACATAGGTGACTATGTCACCGTCCAACTCTAGATGAAGTTCTCTTGTGTTCTTTTCTGTGTTATTGCATTTGTCTCATGCATGTTTAGTTTCTTTCTTTAAAAAAACTTCATCTAGATCCTTAAGTTTCTTCTCTTTTCTCTTTGTTTTTGTTCTGCATTTTCTGCATTTAATTCCTTGCAAATCCTTCAGGTAATTCATTGCAAATCTTTGTGAGATCCTACATGTCTAGTGAGCTGAGGTGACAAGTGTTTTTCTCTGTGTAAACTCGGTTTCACCGACTTGCAATTTTCGGTCCAACCGAATCTTTTCGGTACCACCTAAATATGCCACTTGGTGCCACCGACTTTGCAATCAGAAAAATAGTTTGCCACTTGTTCTACATTTCTTCTGATCCAGCTCCACTCAATGAATCTTATCCTCTACAAGCATCACAATTTTATCCTCTACCTTGTGCTGAATCTCAAGGACCAAACCTATTCGACGGATTCCAGGAAAAACCTTCTTGGAAATTGATGTCAAAGGGGGAGAGAGAGATCACATCAAAGCTTGTAGAGAGAGAGAGATCACATCAAGGGAGAGAAACAGTCTCAAAGACCAAACCTACAAGAGAGAAAGTATTAAGGGGGAGAGAGAGACCTCAAGGGGGAGAGAAAGTCTCAAGGATCCCAGATGTTGTTAAGGGGGAGAGAGAGATTTCCAGAGAAAGAAAATACTCAAGGATCCCAGATGCTTGATGTTCAAGAGGAGAGATGTCACATGTCTTTTTGGGGGAAAGACATGATTTTCTGTTCTATCCATTTGCATTAAGTTCTATCCATTTGTATCTTTCAGCTCTGATTTTCTATTCCCTATCTTCTCCCAATAATATCCCATGTAAGATTCAGGGGGAGCAAGACACCTAAGGGAAAGAAATCAGTCAAATTCATTGCATATCTTTATTCTTGGGGACATGTTGAATTCAATATAGTACCTAGTACTTACTCTCTACATGTCATCCCAGTCTTGGTATTCTTGTGGTTTCTTTTGTTTGCTCTGGCTAGTGGATGTACCTGTGTTATCTAACCTTGTTTGTGCAGGTTCATTCCATCCTAAGCCAACTCAAGACCACAAGGTAAGTATATGCATCAAAATCATGAGTATGAGGAGTTCTTGCTTATGTACATACTGTTTGCAAGAAGGACTCATGAGCATGAAGGTATTTTCCTTGATAATCTTTTGCTCTGATGCATATGGCCAAGATGCATGTAACACATTGCCTACTCTGTCATGGTTATGCTCTCACATGCCTCTATATTTCATATTTACATGAGTGCATACATGTAGGGGGAGCCTATGCTTGTTACATGTCCTTCCAAAGCTTTACTTGCTGTTCTTTATATCTTTATCTAAAGCTTTGATGTATGTTGCCATCAATTACCAAAAAGGGGGAGATTGAAAGCACAAGTGCTCCCTAGGTGGTTTTGATAATTGATGACAACATATCTCTTGTTGGACTAACATTTCGATCTAGCATGTTTCAGATAAGTTCAACAATGGAGTGGCATGGACTAAAGGTTGTGGGAACTCCTTCAAGATGCTAAGGACAAAGGATTGGCTAAAGCTTCAAGCTCAAGACTCCTAATTTTACATTTTAGTGATCCAAGATCACATTGAGTCTTTAGGAAAAGCCAATACTATCAAGGAGGGATGAGGTGTTGCTTAATGAGCCTCTTGCTTCATGTGCTTAGTGATATGCTCCAAAACCCTCAGCTACTTTCCCACTTCCACATATGACCTAAACCCTAAGCCAAACTCGGTCCTACCGATTCCTCCTATCCGGCGCCACCGAGTTTCACTTGTCATAAGCCACTGCCAAACCCTAATCAGTTCGGTCTCACCGATGGGATCTCGGTCTCACCGAGATGGGCTTGCAAACTCTCTGTTACCCATTGCAATATTCTCGGTCCCACCAAGATATGCAATCGGTTCCACCGAGTTTGTTTGGCCAAATCTCAGTTTCACTTATTACCCAAATCGGTCCCACCGAGTTTGAGTAATCGGTCAAACCGAGTTTTGGATTTACCCTAACCCTAGCACATCGGTCCCACCGAGTTGATCCAGTCGGTCCCACCGAAATCTCTAACGGTCACTAGGTTTACCTTTTCGGTCCGACCGAGTTGTTGATTCGGTCCCACCGAGATTGGAAAACTGTGTGTAACGGTTGGATTTTGTGTGGAGGCTATATATACCCCTCCACCTCCTCTTCATGAGAGCCATCAGAACGCATACACCATTCCAACTCATATGTTCTGAGAGAGAACCACCTACTCATGTGTTGAGACCAAGATATTCCATTCCTACCATATGAATCTTGATCTCTAGCCTTCCCCAAGTTGCTTTCCACTCAAATCTTCTTTCCACCAAATCCAAATCCTATGAGAGAGAGTTGAGTGTTGGGGAGACTATCATTTGAAGCACAAGAGCAAGGAGTTCATTACCTACACACCATTTGTTACTTCTTGGAGAGTGGTGTCTCCTAGATTGGCTAGGTGTCACTTGGGAGCCTTCGACAAGATTGTGGAGTTGAACCAAGGAGTTTGTAAGGGCAAGGAGATCGCCTACTTCATGAAGATCTACCGCTAGTGAGGCAAGTCCTGTGTGGGCGATGGCCATGGTGGGATAGACAAGGTTGCTTCTTCATGGACCCTTTGTGGGTGGTTGCTTCTTCGTGGACCCTTCGTGGGTGGAGCCCTGTGTGGACTCGCGCAACCGTTACCCTTTGTGGGTGGAGCCCTGTGTGGACTCTCGCAACCGGTACCCTTTGTGGGTTGAAGTCTCCATCAACGTGGATGTAGGATAGCACCACCTATCCGAACCACGGGAAAAACATCTGTGTCTCCAATTGCGTTTGATTTCTCCAAACCCTTCCCTTTACATTCTTGCAAGTTGCATGCTTTACATTCCGCTGCTCATATACTCTTTGCATACTTGCTTGATATGTATTGTGTGTGTTGAAATTGTGCCTAAACTCCACTTAAACCGAAAAAGCTTAAAAATTGCAACTTTAGCATTAAGTGTCTAATCACCCCCCTCTAGACACATCTACTTCTAGATCCTACACCCTCCAAGCCGGATACCCGCGGAGGGGGAGATATAACTCAAGACCTGAGCTTAGGATCAGGCAACGGGCCAGATTCACTGGACAACATCCAAGAATCCGAACTTCAGAGTTCGGAAACTCTTCGGCCTCCGAATCTTGGATTGGGTGAGGTTTCAGATTCAACGACACCCGCCCACCCAATCATAAGCGATATCTCCCAAATCAGGCAGAGGCCCGAGGAAACAGTACATCATTACTGGGCCAGATTCCTTCTGGTTATGAACAGGATAAAGGATTGCCGCGAGGAAGACGCAATCTCAATTTTTTGCGGTAATTGCACGGACAAGGGAATCCTTAACGCCGTAAGTCGTCGTGATATCACACGCTTCGCTGACTTGGCATCCATAGTACAAAAATACTATGCGATGGAAAGCATCTGGAAAACCGAAATAAATTTTTGGGATAATCCGGCCTTGAATAGTAATCCCGTCCGAACTAAGAGGGTGCATCATCACAGGACACCCGGGATAAACACCAAAAAGCCAAAACCCTCTACAGGGCATGGAACCGTACTGGAAAGATGGCTTGATGGACCCTGTAGAATTCACAGTACAGAGGACGCCACACCAACTCACAGCCTTAGAGCATGTTGGATACTCCGGCAGGTGGCCAAAATCGGCGAGGACCTCTTAATTCCGGAGGCCGCAGAAAGTCAGCCCAAGGACACCAGTACCTTTCTCACAGTCTTCGAGACTTTCGCATCAAACAATGTGCGAAAAAGAACACTCCGCAGCCTCGCCAAAGTCTATCAAGTTGCAACAATAAATCCATGGAGCGACACTGCCATTACCTTCAACGCAAGTGATGAACCTAGATTCCGAATAGCCCGAGCACCAGCCGCATTGGTCCTCAGTCCCATAGTGGACGGCTTTCGCCTCACCAAGGTGCTCATGGATGGAGGCAGCGGACTGAACCTCATTTATGAGGAAACTCTTCAAAAAATGGAAATAGACTGGAACTGCATCGAGCGAAGCAGCACAACCTTTAGAGGAATAATCCCCAGTCAGGAAGCGTGCTGCACAGGAAAAATCACACTAGATGTGGTGTTCGGCACGCCGGATAATTACAGGTCCAAAGAAGTCACGTTTCAGGTGGCCCCGTTTAAGAGCGGATATCACGCTTTACTAGGGCGGGAAACATTCACAATCTTCCAAGCAATACCCCATTACGGGTACATGAAGCTTAAGGTGCCCGGGCCGAATGGAATTATCACTCTAGCTAGTGATCTGGACATAGCACTCCGCGCCGAAAACAAGACGGCCGCATTAGCCCTTGAGATGCTATCCGAAGCCTTAGCGACCGAGGAACTGACTGCGCTGCGCTCCACGGTTAACATGGATGATGTGATACTCGATAAGAGATCCAAATCCACATCCTTTAAGCCAGCCGACGAAATAGTCAAATTCCAGGTCCATCCAACGGACTCCAATAAAACAGCTTCAATCGGGGCACGACTGAACCCTGATGCAGACGCCGCACTGCGAGAGTTCCTACGAGAGAACTGGGACATCTTCGCCTGGCACCCTTCAGACATGCCAGGGATCCCACGCAGGCTGGCCGAACACAGCTTAAATATCCTAAAAGGATTTAAACCTGTCAAACAAGCCCTTCGCCATTTTTCCGAACCCAAGAGACAGGCTATGGGAGAGGAGCTAGCCAAGCTATTGGAGGCCGGATTCATCAGAGACATAAAACATCCGGAATGGCTAGCAAACCTGGTGATGGTACCAAAGAAGGACAAATCCTGGCGCCTGTGTGTCGATTTTAAAGACCTTAACAAGGCTTGCCCAAAGGATCCCTTCCCCCTCCCCCGCATCGATCAAATTATCGATGCCACCGCAGGACACGATTTGTTGTGTTTCCTCGACGCATACTCCGGTTACCATCAAATCAAGATGGCAGAATCAGACCAAGCTGCAACAGCATTCATCACACCATACGGCCCATTCTGCTTCAACACAATGCCCTTCGGGCTGAAAAACGCCGGCGCAACATATCAGCGCATGATCCAGACATGTCTGGCAAACCAGATAGGCAAAACAGTGGAGGCGTATGTGGATGATGTGGTCGTCAAATCAAGACATGTCGAATCCCTAATAAACGACTTGAGGCTTACATTCGATAACCTCCGACAATATGACATCAAGCTCAACCCAGAAAAATGCGTCTTCGGTGTTCCAGCCGGAAAGCTCTTGGGCTTCATTGTATCCGGTAGAGGAATTGAAGCAAACCCAGCCAAGATCCGAGCTTTGTCACAATTGGATGTCCCAAAGGACCTTAAACAAATACAAAAATTAACCGGGTGCGTGGCGGCTTTAAGCCGCTTCATCTCCCGCTTGGGAGAAAAGGCACTACCCCTTTATCGCCTCCTTCGGCGCACCGAACACTTCGAGTGGACGGATGCCGCCACGGCCGGACTTGATGAAATAAAAGCCATATTGGCAACAAACCCAGTCCTGGCCACGCCAATCACCGGCGAACCAATGTTATTGTACATTGCAGCAACACACCAAGTTGTCAGCGCAGTGCTCGTTGTCGAGCGGGAAACGGACGGACACAAATTCCCCCTTCAAAGGCCGGTCTACTATGTGTCCACTGTCCTCACTCCATGCAAATCACGGTACCCGCATTATCAAAAGATTGCATACGCGGTATTCATGGCATCCCGGAAGCTACGACACTACTTTCAAGAGTGTTCCATAACAGCAGCCTCGAAAGTGCCACTAAACGATATTATCAACAACCGCGATGCAACGGGCCGGATTGCAAAATGGGCCATCGAGCTTCTCCCGTTTGATATAACCTATAAGCCACGGCGAGCTATTAAATCGCAAGTTTTGGCCGACTTCGTCGCAGAATGGACGGAGGCCGAGCTCCCTAAAGAGTACGGCACATATTCAAATTGGATTATGCATTTCGACGGCTCCAAAATGTTGGCCGGACTGGGGGCCGGCGTCGTCCTGACGTCCCCCACAGGAGACACAGTCCAATATGTGCTCCAAATCATGTACACAGATTCCAACAATGCAGCCGAATATGAGGCCCTCCTACATGGCCTCCGGATAGCAGTATCCATGGATATCCAGCGCCTAGAGGTACGCGGGGATTCAAACCTCGCGATATCCCAAATAAATGGAGACTTCGACGCCAAGGACCCAAAAATGGCAGCTTACCGCGACGCCGTCCTAAAAATGTCAGCTCGTTTCGAAGGGCTGGAATTTCACCATACAGCCCGAGAAAACAATCAAGCAGCGGACGTCCTAGCACGCATCGGAGCAAAACGCAATGCAGCCCTCCCCCCCCAACATCTTTTTGGAAAGATTGTTCAATCCATCCGTAGCATGGGAGGGGGAACCCGCAAATAACAGCCCGAACCCAGCCGCACCACTCGGCGCCGAACAATCTGACACAATTGGAGGCTCTGCCAATGAAATTACACCTTCAGCCCACGTAATAATGGCGGTTATCGCCCCATGGACAGAACCATTCCTAGCCTACCTTACTAGGCAGGAACTCCCGGAGGACCAAAACGAGGCCCGCTGCATAGTGCGGCGATCTAAGGCCTACAGAGTCCATGAGGGAGAACTTTATAAGAAAAGCACTACCGGAGTCCTTCAAAGGTGCATCTCCGAAGAGGAAGGGCGGAACCTCCTGGCTGAAATTCATGCCGGACTCGATGGTCACCACGCCGCTGCTCGGTCCCTCGTTAGCAAGGCTTTCCATACAGGCTTTTACTGGCCGACGGCCCGAGCAGACGCTCAGGACCTAGTCCAACGATGCGCTGGTTGCCAACTTTTTGCCAACCAAAGCCATATGCCACCCACCGCACTCCAAACTATACTCATCACCTGGCCTTTTGCGGTCTGGGGGCTTGACATGGTCGGACCCCTTAAAGGTGGAACACATAGGAAAAAATACTTACTGGTCATGGTGGATAAGTTCACCAAATGGATAGAAGCCAAGCCTGTTAAAATGGCCGAATCCGGACCTGTGATAGACTTCATATCCGGGGTTGTACACCGTTATGGCGTCCCCCACAGCATCATAACCGACAACGGTACAAATTTTACCGCCGACGAGGTAAAACTCTAGTGCAAAAACATGGGCATCAAGCTCGATTATACTTCCGTCTATCACCCACAAACCAACGGCCAGGTCGAACATGCAAATGGTCTTATCATGAGAGGCATCAAACCCAGACTGGTGCGGTCCCTCAAGGATCTAACACGCACTGGGTAGAGGATCTAGACTCCATGCTATGGGGGCTGCGGACCACGCCAAATCGCACCATCGGGTACACACCATTTTTTATGGTGTACGGCGCAGAAGCAGTTCTGCCCTGCGACATAATTCATGACTCACCTAGAGTGCGCATGTACGAAGAAAGAGAAGCCGAGCTTGATCGGCAAGACAACTTGGACGCCTTGGAGGAGGAGCGCGATGTGGCAAAAGCCCGTTCCGCATTTTATCAACAGCAGGCCCGAAGATATCAAAGTAGAGAAGTACGGGCCAAAAATTACAATGTTGGCGAACTAGTTCTACGCCTGCCGGATAAGAAAAAGGACAAACTCAAGCCCAAGTGGGAAGGTCCATTCATAATCGACCAAGTCCTGACTGGTGGGGCATACCGCCTGCGAGATGCGTCGAAGAACCGACTCGAGCCGAACCCGTGGAACGCCACCCGTCTCCGAAGATTCTATGCCTAGCGCCAGACTCTGTGTTCATCTCCTTCCTCTGTCCATCCCTTTTTGTATTTTTCTGTCTTACATTTCTCTCCTTCCCATTTTTTTTCTTTCATAGCCCTTAAAGGCTCATCTAGTGACGCGCCACTCGCGCTCATTAAACCTGGGGGCTTCTTTAACAGAAGCTTATTTATACGGGCTTCACGCCCAACACATGCGTCAAACTTCCGCATGTACCTTTTTTCTTCACCATTATATGCATCGATATGACTTAAGTTTTGGTCAAGCTGGGTTGCCTGGCTCCTGTGCTTACCCCTACGTTCCCGATTGTTCGGCTAGGCGGTAAAGGGAGCACCTCTGCGATTGTTACTGCCGGGTCAGCCGGATGTGTACCTTAGACTGGGTGAAGCCGAAAGCTAGCGTTCTTAAGGGAATATTCGGTCGGTGAAATAAAAGATGATCTTTTTACTCATTTTATGCGCCCCCAGATGCCTTTTTTCTGCGTCTCTTCATGCAGTCCGGACATGCACCTTAGGGCATGCCTCCCAGCGAAAGGAACCCTTAATGGAACTATTCTCTCTGGAAGATGTTTCTTACTAACCATGTAATATAACATAACTAGTTGGGCACTTGTCTGATAAAACACTGATGACCCCTACGCCTGGTCTCCACGCATACCCCGGTTCTTATATAACCGCTAGGGTATTCGGACACACTCCAGACCGTCAGGTCCCGAGGTTGAAGCGAAAAGGTCGGCAACAACAAACGATCTACAATCCGGCTAGAAGGCATTACACATGTCAATTCAAAATTACACAGTCATTCTGACTGATTGTATTCCTCTTCTATACCATCTAACAGGCTGTCTAATTTACAGTCCTGCTGGGAATACTTCGCGGCCAACTCTACTTGGCCGTATACTAAGCTTACAGGGATCTCCTTCCCGTCAGGCCCCACTGGTCCGACCTCGGCCATGTGGTTTGGGTCAGACTTCGTAAAACGGGTCTTCACCATGGCCCAGGCCTCCCTAGCGCCTTGTCGACAGGCCGATATCTTCCACAACCGGAAGCGTCGCCGAGCTCCCTTCAGCTTCTCCGCAAGCTCTCCAAGGTCCTCGGGCATGGAGTGGGCAGGCCATAAGGCTTGGGCAATATCCCGCATTGCCTGCCGAATTCGCTCGTGCAATTGCAAGAGTTCGGGAAGAAGGTCACCCGTAGAACCGGGCATCTCCTTTGCAGGACGACCTGTGAGCATACCTACAGACATTACTTTGTTAGTCGACTTCCTCGCCGAACTCTTTTTTCAAAGTTCGTTCAAGCACTTACTAAAAATGCCGCGTCGAAGCCGCTGATTCTCCTTCGTGGAGTCCGACAGCTGGCCACGAACATCTTTAAGTTCGACGTCCAGCTTGGTGTTGGCATCCTGAAGATCATTCTTCTCTCGCCTCACCTTTGTCAACGTACTCTCACCAGCCTTTAGCCGGCGTAAGAGTTGTTGCTTGTCCGGATCGAGTCCGGCGCCATCTGCAATATGATTTTTCAGATTTGCACCCACACCGCACAATACTAATCTTTCGAAGTGTATCTTACCTGAGGGGGTCTCTTTGGGTCCCCTGCTGCGGCTAGTGCGGCCTCTAGTTGGGCCTTGCACTTTTCCAGCTCCTGGGATAGTACGGTATTCTTCTCTGTAAGAAGCTGCATATTAAATGATCCTTAAATCAGTTGCTCTAACTGCTTCAAGTCTCGGGGGCTACTGGCATATATATATATTTAACCAAAATTTTCTTACCCATGTGTCTTTTACATACTGCTCCGTGGCTCTGGCTAAACCATTTTGAGCGGCACGGAGGTACGCATCTCCCGAATTAAAGGCATCTAAAGCCTCTTCGGAGAAACAAGCGTCGTGTAGAATTGTCCGGCGACGCCTGTGGTTCATGGCACTCTCCACTTCAGAATTTGTGGCAGACAGCCTGTCCGCATCCTCTGTCGGAGGAGCGTCCGGTGTGCGCCTTGTGCTCGCCTCCGCTTCCTGGCCAGACATTGGAGCCTGGCTGGTGGAGGCGCGATTGGCAACCTCTCCGGATGTAGTCCGGCGAGGTCTCTTCATTCTGAAGACAGCACGAACGTTAATATGCCCTGACAGAATAACTCCAGGGAAACAGAGGGTGCACTATACCTTTGCGCTGGCATCTCAGTCCGGACTTCATTCCTTTTTGCCCCACGGGGCCCTGCGGCCCCTCGTTGGCTAGCCGCCGCAGGTTCGGCCTCCTGCCTCAGAAATCTCCCCTGCAAAACATGGTTGTTGTCAGAAACACCGGGATATCTGAGGATGGAATCTCTTTCAAGGGAATAAGACCCCGGTTTCTGTCACCTGGGAGGCCGGGATTAACCCTGGGTAATCCGCCGTAATGGCCACCAAGGTATTGTCCTTGCTTAGCTGATGGAACACCCCGTCTATAAGCTCCACCGATATATCCGGATCCTCTTCGGAGTCCGGATTGAGGGACCGTTCTGGGTCCTCGGGCTGTGGAGGGCGGTTGCTTATATCCTTTACCTCCTGTCGCAGTTCCTGCATTGAAGTCGTTAGACTACCTATCTAACCATGGGAGTATAAAACAAACGGGCAAGCGCAATTGTTCACTTACCCAACTTGGAGGATCGTACATACTGAATCCGGCCCGCGGGTTGACGCGGAGGAATTCCTCTTTTTCTCCCTTGTACAAAGAGGATAAGATCTTTACTAAGGCGGCGGCTGAGGCCGGCCCCTTACGACCGTAACGTGTGGCGTCATCCTCCCCGTTGAAATCCCACATGGGGTGGCCTCTATATTGAAGCGGCTGCACCCCCCGCATAATGCATGCGGCCATGACTCCAATCATGGTTAGTCCGGAATGAGCCAACAGTCTTATCTGGCCCATCAGGTAAAGGACGTCTCTGTCGCTTTCTCTCTAAGAGCTCCACGGACGCCAGCTCAAGCGTTTCTTCAATGGAGCACTGTTGAACTCGGGGAGACCGACCCGGATAGGGTCCGGTAGCGGGACGTCATCTATATAAAACCATTCCGAAGGCCAGTCCTCGGACGCCTTCTTTGGGGTTCCGGATAGGTATCCGGTCCCGGCGATGCGCCATACTTCGGCTCCGCCCACTTGGTATATAGACCCCTCTTGAGAACGGGGCACCAGGCAGAATAACCTCTTCCACAGCGCGAAATGAGCCTCAACGCCTAAAAATAGCTCGCAAAGGGCGACGAAACCCGCAATATGCAATACGGAGGCGGGCGTGAGATTGTGCAGTTAGAGGCCGTAGAACTCCAGAAGCCCGCAGAGAAATGGATGAATTGGAAACCCCAGTCCCCTTATTAGATAGGGGACAAGGCACACCCGCTCTCCTTTAGAAGGATTGGGGGTGCTCTCCGCTTGTTTTCCTCCATTGTAGGTGGCGAGACCGGCTTGGACCGGGACCATGTATGCCTGAGGGAGAAATCCCTTGGCCTGAAGCGACACTAACTCGCTATGTGGGATGGTGCAACTCTCCCAGTCCCCGGGTTTGGGGCCGAAGGGGCGAGGGGAGGAGCTGCGACGGCTGGTCATGTTGGAATGGACCTTTGCTGGAAGCGCTCTGATGATAACTCGCGAAAAGGAGAAGATGTGGTTTGGACTTAAATCCCCATCCCGTTAAATAGGCGGCTTGTTTATACGGCTAGGGGTGTGGATGTAAAAACGCCTCGGCTTTTCGCATTCATTTGACACGTGGAAGACGGCCATTATTGGGTGTGGAAGCCGAGGAGCACTACATTACAAAAATCGGACATTATTCCTACAGGTACACAAGATTTGGAGAAGAACCCGCCTTGCAATGCCGAACAATCTGCGCGCCGGACTCGTCGTCATTGAAGCCTAGTTCGGGGGCTACTGAGGGAGTCCTGGATTAGGGGGTGTTCGGGTAGCCGAACTATACCTTCAGCCGGACTCCGGGGCTATGAAGATACAAGATTGAAGACTTCGTCCCGTGTCCGGATGGGACTTTCCTTGGCGTGGAAGGCAAGTTTGGCGATGCGGATATTCAAGATCTCCTACCATTGTAACCGACTCTATGTAACCCTAACCCTATCCGGTGTCTATATAAACCGGAGGGTTGTAGTCCGTAGGCAATCAACTCCATATACAACAATCATACCGTAGGCTAGCTTCTAGGGTTTAGCCTCCTTGATCTCGTGGTAGATCTACCCATATCATCAATATTAATCAAGCAGGACGTAGGGTTTTACCTCCATCAAGAGGGCCCGAACCTGGGTAAAACATCGTGTTCCCTGCCTCCTGTTACCATCCGGCCTAGACGCACAGTTCGGGACCCCCTACCCGAGATCCGCCGGTTTTGACACCGACAAAGGGGAAAAAATGAAATACCCATCCATCTAGTGAAATCGCAAGCACATATGACGTGTTTCATTTTTTTTATTAGTTTAATTCGAAGTGACTTAAAAGGAGTCAAAAATTATTTTAGCACTTTTGATTTTATTTTATTTCATTATCCTTGCTTTTATGTATATATCCTATATGTGCCTGGCAGGACCAATTTTTTATAATTGTTTTCAGTGATAAACTCATTCCATAATATAGAAACTTGAAGCAAGAGAACATGTGGCCTAAAAGAGTGATTGATTAGTTGAATTTAAGTTACAGAAAAGGATCCAAAGAATTTCTCCTAACATTTCTGATTTTGTTTTATTTTCATTAACCTTGCTTCTATGTATATTGGATATGTGCCCGCACTAAACATTCCATAACATAGAATTTTGAAGCAAGAAAACATAAGAGACCAAAAGAGAGAAGATTTGGAAATCAGTGTTTTGAGGCTCGTATAAACTACTTGTAGAAATATATACCAGGATGATATAAATCCCTATATACTTTGGTCCATCAATGACATTGTTTCCTATTGGACCAGAGAAGCATGACATATGAACATGGAACTATTGTAGAAAAATCATCTACTTATTAAAAATACAGAATGCCAAATACTTGTCAGCCTAGTAGTTATATGAAGTAAATTGTTATTTCACATATATATCCTAGACCTATGAAATATATCATTGCTCTAGTTAGTACATAGTTTATTTATTGCTATTCCTGTAGTCATGGGATCCTTCCATCCCTAAGGATCGTTGGGCCATCCACCATGTATCCTCCCCATGATTGGGCTCCAGCAACGACTCGCGTGAGGCCGATACATGAATATCTGCGATTTTGCCACAAGCATGAACAGACAAAGAGAAAACAGAGATCAACTCTAATAAATAGAAAAAGGAAATTATAGATCGATCAGTAGATAAAATCATTGGCGTATATGTTGCCACAGTAACTTGGTCTCCACGCATCAATGGATGGTAGTCCACACGTTGATGTATTTGCATCAAGACAGAATGAAGACAAAATGCTCATTAGAATTAATTTTAAGTTCGCTTCAAGTTGATCCTGCTTCCTAGCCCCCATGGTAGCCCACATCAATGTTTGGCTCGTGAATTGAGTGCCTGCACCGAGAAAATTTCTCTAGAGTTCGAGTCTTATGCAATTAAATTAAAATGTGAATCGAACATGCGCATCTACAATATGACAAAATTCACCAGTTTTTTCATACGTCTATTGACTTATTGGATCTCAGTACGCCCTAGTTTATTATTTAACATGCCTTACTCTAAAAATAATTATTATATTTTCATCAGAAAATATACTATCTTTCTCCTTTATTAACGGTGTGGTTCAAAATCTTGTGTGCTTACCAAATCCACGATTTAGAACTCTGTGACATTAATATATCATGATATTTCGTGGAAACCCTGAATGGCTCCTTTGAGGTCGGTTCAAAAGAAGAAACAAAAAGTGCGTTCTTGAAGTTTCAGAAAAATTATACATGTTGATTTGTACTGTCGACCTTTAAACGTTATTATAAAATCCTTTTTTTGTATATCACACTGAAAGACCAATGCGTGCATCGCTTTTATTTACCGTTTGCTATTTCAGATCTAGAGATAAGTATTTTTGTATAACCTGCAAACAATTTATTATAATCTAATGCTACATATACATAATGGACATTTACATGTATGGAAATTTAAGGATTTTTTTGAATTTTAAAGGAGAGATTTGATTTGTTTTAAAAATATATTTGAAGCTCAGGAGCAGAATATTTGCACTCGGTAGCAATCAACCACACCAATTACCTTGGAAAGAAACTAAGAAAAAACGGTGCGACTGTTGCCATTGTTTCTCCGGCAATAGGACATCAATCCTAGCAGCAGTCATTGGTAAAATATGGCTTGTCTCCTGCCGCCATGTGTGCTTGCCGCCCGCTTGTACGTCCCAATAAACAGGGTTTAACTTCAGCAGCACAATGGTGCCATCTCAGTATCCAGCCAAAAAACCTGGAGAAGATCATCACAGTTAGTTAGTTGCAGTAGTAGAGAGAGAGAGCTGACTTAGTGGATGTGGTCATTAGGAGGCAAACATGACAGGCTTTGCATGAAAACAATCTGGATCAAGGTGCAAAGCCATTGGTGAAGCAAGTCACATAGCATCGATGGATAAGACGGCACTACCATCTCGTCGACAACGTGGCAGCATGGTGTGCACTGATCGACCCATACGACGGCACTGCCAATCTCATCAATAACGGCAGCAATAAGAAATGGTGGCGGCGTGGCATGCACTGATAGATCCATGCAGCAGCAGCACCGTCTAGTCGACAACGGCTGCTGCGCGTCATGTGTGCGCTGCTTTACCCTTTATATCAAGAACAGTAGTATATACCGACTAAAGAAAAGTAGTATATATCGACTAAAAGATTATGTATATATATACTGACTAAAAAAAGTAGTATACTGGTTCACAAAAAAGCTGTTATATATTGCCTTACAAAAAATGATGTATATACTGCCGTGCACAAAGAGCAGTGCACATACTACTTGGTTGCAGATGTATATAGACAAAATATAGTACAATAGT
This sequence comes from Triticum dicoccoides, assembly GCF_002162155.2. Lineage (NCBI taxonomy): Eukaryota > Viridiplantae > Streptophyta > Magnoliopsida > Poales > Poaceae > Triticum > Triticum dicoccoides. The sequence goes on along the minus strand of NC_041380.1, from coordinate 307,383,701 downwards.
ATATACTTGAAATTAGTACCTTATATACTCCCTTGGATGGTAGCATATACCACAAGGAAGATATAAAAGGCGTCAGCTATTCTAACCAGTTCAAAAATGCAGTATAAAGTTTTTTTAAGGCAACCTGGTGCATGTAGCTCCCGCTTGCGCAGGGTCCAGGGAAGGGTCCGACCACTTTGGGTCTATAGTACGCAGCTTTTCCCTACATTTCTGTAAGAGGCTGTTTCCAGGACTTGAACCCATGACCTCATGGTCACAAGGCAGCAGCTTTACCACTGCGCCAAGGCTCCCCTTCAAAAATGCAGTATAAAGTCCATGGAAAAAATGTGGTAAATACTCCACTATCACTAAGTCAGTATATACAATATCACAAAAATATTGTTCTGGTATATACTGATTATTGACACCATACTCTGTCCAAAGCTCCCCAAGTTCACGGCAAAAACAGTAAAATGACCGCATATTTTCAAGAGTTTGCAATATAAGCTAACATTGTAGAATCCTTTCTATATACCATATGGTTGGTTTAGCACACACAGTTTAGTAAGACAGCATATAGAAAATCACAAATGTATTTAGAACTGAAAGTAAATATAAGAAAGCATGACTGTATTGTTGGATATTATTAATCCATGTCCTGTAGTAAAGAAATCTCAATGAAGTAGTGTGGTAGCCTTAGCTGTGGTTGAAGGCATAAATCTGATTGAGCAAACTATCAAATACATGCAGGTCCGTATGGCTGATGACATGAGTTTGACAGGAGCCTGAACCCCTAACTGGCGTTGATGATGAACATCCGGCACAAGCTCTGCATCGACAGCTAAAATCATAAGCCTGCTTGGTAAGAAGAAATTCTTCAAACAACACCAATCATATGGCACGCACATCAGATTGTGGAATTTCCTTATTAAGAATTGTTCAAACAACACTAATCCTATGGCACACACATCAGACTGTGGCCACATGGATGCTTTCAGATTAGTAAAAATCAAATGTCATGCTATGTCAAGCAGCTTTGAAGCCGCATTAATGATCACATCCTAAAGTGGTCCTCAAGAATCAGGATTAGATATCCACGCTCATAGTCATCGGAGCAGTAGTATTTCTTCAATGAATTAACATGCTTTTGCCAAAAGATGCTAATCATCCATGTGACCATGTCTCTGTAGCATAAACAGATGAAGCATCAATGATCAGAAATAAATACATGAACGTGGAATTAATTACTCCTTGTGGGAATTAGCATAGATGTATTCTTGGCAAACAAAGCTCAAATTCTGTATATTAAACTGTACTACACTGGGCAACAGAAAGCAATGCATTGGGTGTTATTCATGAGCGACAATCCACACAACTATACTGTAGTAAGCTAAATAGCAGTTGAGACCATGAAGCATTTTTTTAAACTAACTAAACCACCAATTATACAAAATTGTATTGTCAATCCACACAACTAAACTGTAGTAAGCTAAATAGCAGTTGAGACCATGAAGCATTTTTTTAAAACTAACTAAACCACCAATTATACAAAATTGTATTGTCCTCTATAGAATTCAATCTTGTCGATCACTATCAACTATTACTCCCAACTGAAGCACCTGTTAAGAAACTAACTAAACCACCATGATTGTAAAAAAAAAACATATCTGAATCACCATTGCAAAGCCGAAGGACAATAGTATTGACTCAGTTCCTTGCGAAACCAAAATTCGTGTGTACAGGAGAGGAGATTCTGCCCACTAACATGGCAATCCACCTAACACACCCGTGAATCCATTCCACCAAGTTCCATGAGAGAACTTCAGAGAATAAAATTACCTTGCCGAGCAGCCACTTCGAACACGGACGAATTTGCTAAGCGGAGCGTGATATTCTCCGCGTACTTTCGTGCATCGGCAGTCTGAAGAGTGGAGGGGCACAAAAGGACATTGTTGTCGCTATACGCATCGCTGCCACGGGAGAGCAGAGCGCCTGTCGCAGTAACTACGGACATGACGTTCGGTGGGAGAGGAGGAATTGAAGGTGGAGGAAGATCAAGGAGTGGGACACAGCCCGCCTCACCCTCGTTCCCCGACCAGCCGCATCACCACCACGCGACTGAAAGCATCTGTCGCCGCATGCTGATCCAAGAGAGAGGACCAAGGAGAGAGATGGTCCACGGTGGCTATGGAGGTGCTGGGATGCAACAGAGGGTGAAAGCGGTGAGCACCGGTGGTGGATGGGGCAGGGAGCGGCGGCGGATGGTCGGGATCAGGGCGGCGGCGGATCCATTGCAGGCGATGGGTGGGATGGTGGGGATGAGGTTAGGGATACGGGAGGGCTGTTTTTTAGGAAATCGGGAGGAGGGCTTCTATTTGTACAACCATGTTGAAAGGACCGTGGGCCTTTTAAGTTTTTTTTCCCGAATTAAGCACATAATTAAGCCAGAATTATATGGGTTAATCTCCACCGTAATAACTTGGTCCCATCAGATGAACGGCTCGTAAATTCTAATTAACGTGGTAATTTTTAAAGAGTCTGTAATTAGTATAGGTATCTTGTGTCTCAATATTCATGCCATGACTAGACATATGATCAAGTTTATGTTAGGTAGCATTCCACATCAAAAATTATCTTTTTTATCATTTACCTACTCGAGGACGAGCAGGAATTCAGCTTGGGGATGCTGATACGTCTCCGTTGTATCTATAATTTTTTATTGTTTCATGCCAATATTATACAACTTTTACATACTTTTGGCAACTTTTTATATGATTTATTGGACTAACCTATTGATCCAGTGCCAGTTCCTATTTTTTGCATGTTTTTTGTATCGCAGAGTATCCATACCAAAGAAGTCCAAATGCAATAAAATTTCACAGAGAATTATTATGGAATATATGTGATTTTTAGGAGGTGGAATCGACGCAAACAGGGGCCCACAGAGCCCACAGCCCACTAGGGCGCGCCAGACACCCCTGGCGCGCCCAGGTGTCTTGTGCCCTCCTCGAACATTGGTTGGAGCTCTATTTCGGGCGCAAGGAAGCTTATATCCGGGGGGAAATCGTGTTAAACTCTCAGCACAATTGGACTTACGGATCTCCCGAAATATAAGAAATAGTTTTTGGCCAGATCTGGGGAACGCGAAACAGAAGAGAATAGAGAGGGAGATCCAATCTCGGAGGGGCTCCCGCCCCTCCGACATCATGGAGACCAAGGACCAGAGGGGAAACTCTCCTCACATCTAGGGGGAGGCCAAGGAAGAAGAAGGAGGGGGGCTCTCTCCCGTTCACTTCCGGTGGCGCCGGAGTGCCGCCGGGGCAATGATCGGGACGACGATCTACATCAACAATCTTGCTACCGTCAACATCAACTTTCTCCCCCTCTATGTAGCAGTGTAACACCTCTTCTCCCCGTTGTAATATCGACTTAAACATGGTGCTCAACTCCATATATTATTTCCCAATGATCTATGGTTATCCTATGATGTTTAAGTAGATCTGTTTTGTCCTATGGGTTAATAGTGATCTTGATTGGTATGATTGTATATTTTATTTATGGTGCTGTCCTAAGGTGCCCTCCATTCTCGCGCAAACGTGAGGGTCCCCTGCTGTAGGGTGTTGCAATATGTTCATGATTTTCTTACGGTGGGTTGCGAGAGTGACAAAAACTTAAATCCGAGTAGGTGGGTTATGGCGTATGGGAGTAAAGAGGACTTGATACTTAATTCTATGGTTGGATTTCACGACCTTAGTGATCTTTAGTAGTCGCGGATGCTTGCTGGAGCTCCAATCATAAGTGTGTATGATCCAAGTAGAGAAAGTATGTTAGCGCATGCCTCTCCCTCATATAAAATTACAAGAATGATTACCGGTACTTGTCATCGATTGCCTAGGGACAAATAACTTTTTTGTTGACACAAACCCTTTTACTAAACACCTAACTTTTATTATCTTGCAAAGTACTTCTAGTTTTATTCTTGCAAAGTAGGTCTAGCATCACACCTACAAAATAGTTTCATACCTCTTTTCGATAAAGCATACATCGAGTGTGCGTAGAGTTGTATCGGTGGTCGATAGAACTTGAGGGAATATTTGTTCTGCCTTTAGCTCCTCGTTGGGTTTGACACTCTTATTTATCAAATAAGGCTACAAATGATCCCCTATACTTGTGGGTTATCACGCGCGCACCTGGCCTTGCTCCGGCCACCGTCCGGAGCTCGTTTCCGGTGAGCTCAGGCCACCCCTGCCCCTCTCGCTTGCTCCAAGCAACGCGGACGAGCCCCGGCTCCTTGCACGTGGCCTCCGCCGCCCAAACGGTCGCCGGAGCAATGATCCCGACACGCCATGCCGCGTTCGGCCTTGTCGGTGGCTAACCGATGGTCAAACCGGGTCAAAACCCGCGCTAATGACTCAGTTGAGTCACTGACATGTGGGCCCTGCCCCTGCTACTTTCTAGTTTAGGGTTAGTTTAACACTAATTACCCTAGTTAGTGACTGAGTCACTAACCAATGGGTCCCACTAGTCAGGTTTGACGTGGTCAGCGCTGTTGACCTGCTGACGCAATAAATGATCTTCTGGATTATTTCTATTTTGGAAATGCCAGAAAATTAGCAAAACTTCAAAAATTCATGTAAATTCAACTGTAGCTCAGATTGAAATAATTTATATATGAAAGATTATCATAAAAGTTCAATCTATCGATCTGTACCAGTTTCATGAATGACAAACCAACTTATACCCACTGTATAAGTGAAAACACATAAAGGGCATTTAAAATGCTTAAGTTTGGAGTTGCATTCGAATCCTTGATTCAAATGAGCTCCATTGAACTTGTTGTTAGCTGCATTAGCTCAAACAACATCACATCTTCATGCCATGTTCATGCATCATATTATTGCATATGCTTGTGTATTGATTGTCGGCACCGTCCTTCTCGATAGGTCCTGCTACGGAGAGTGCTCCAGAGTACCTGTCTAGGGAGCAATGCCCCTTGTTGATCTTTCAGGCAAGAAAAAATCCCTTGTTCATTTCGATACAATCCCACTCTCTCGCTCCTGCTCTCTTTTATTGCATTAGGACAACAACGATTCAACTGCTACTTTATCCTGCGGTAGTTGAACCCATTTCTCTGCATGACCTGTCATTGCCATAGTAAATAGTTGAAACCCACTAGCATGTGTAGGAGTTGATTGAGCCATGTTGTGTCCCTATCATGCCATGTCAGCTATTGCTTAGAGTTGTGTCAGATCTGATTCATTGGGAATGAATTGGAGTGTAGTGCTATGTTTTGATGCTGAGAGTTAAGTGTGTGAACACGATTTGGTAAAGGTAGCGGTGAGAGGCCATGTGGGAGTACATGGTGGGTTGTCTCACTGGAACTGTCCTTAAGAACTAAGTTATGTGTATGTTGTCCAATGACAAGCTACTACCACCCATTGGAATGCTTAAGTGCCCCTCTCGACTTATTAACCAACTTGATCTCTGTCCAGGAGTCGCAACTACTTTCTGGTGTTTGTAGGTAGTGTTATTTTTCTACCAAGTGGCACCCGGCAGGGTGGACTTGGGACAAACTAGGCACCGTGGCCCGGTGTACCGAGTGGCACTCGGATGGTGGGCCGGGAACCTTGCACACATCGTTTTGGGCCGTAGTGGAAACCTCGGCCGGACTCCCTGCGGATGGAACCCGAATAGGCGATAAACCTGGACTAGAGTCTTGCGTGGTTAGTCAGGTCGTGCCCGAAACCCTCGCCAGGCTTCCGCTTGAAGGTTGCCGAGATACATGACGTGTACATGGCGGTAAGTGCCGAGAGCGTGTGTGAAGTAGTACACACCTACATGGTTAACGTGATCTATTCAAATAGCCGCGTCCTCGGTTATGGAATTCTTGGATGCTTACGTGGCACATAGACAACTTGAAATGGATACTCTAAAATACTCAAGACAAGTGTGAGTTTTATGGATGGCCTTATCGTATGGAGTCGGGAAAGAATCCATAGTAGTGTATTGTGTGGTGATTAGTGGACTCGTGTGCGCTTTCTCACCTCAAAGAAGTTACTCGTAGTCGTAGAACAGGATAGCCACTGAGTCAAAGCTGCCTTGCTGCAGCCAAACCCCACATTGCCTTCTTGATACTAATGCATGAATGATAGGATCTGATATAACTCTTGCTGAGTACATTTGTACTCGCGTTTGCTTTATTTATGTTTTGCAGATGAGACTTACGTCTCACTAGTAGTTCCGTTTGGACTTCGACGAGTAGCTTGTTACCTCAGCTACGATCTTGTACCCTTGGGAGGGTCTTGTAGATAGTCAGGCTTCTCAGCCTTTTTCATTTGTAGTTGTCTGTACTCAGACATGTTATGCTTCCGTTGCTTGTATGCTCTGAATGATGGGTCATGTGACCCATGTTTGTAATATAATGCTATATGCTGGCTCTTCTGGGCCTTTGTCTATATGAGTTGTTGAGTTATGTTGTGATACCATGTTGTACAACACATACTTGCATGTTATGCATACGTGTAATGTGTATTGCTATGTGTGGGATCTGACACCCACTTATTTATTCTTGGTAGCCTTTCTTATGGGTAAATGTCTCCTAATGCTTCCACTGAGCCATGGTAGCTTGCTACTGCTCCGGAACACTTAGGCTGGCCGAGATGTGTCCTTTGTTCCTGTGTCTGTCCCTTCGGGGAAATGTCATGCGTTGTTCATTTAAGTCCTTGTAGCTTGCTACGACTTGGGTTCATACGTTGATGATCGACACATTCGTTGCTGGGTCATGTATGTCTGTCCTTGTAAGTTAGTGCCACTTTGGATGGCACTTTGGATTCATGACTAGTCATGTCGGCCTAGGTTCTCTATCATATGGGTGCTAGCGACACTATCATATACGTGAGCCAAAAGGCGCAAACGGTCCCGGGCCAGATAAGGTGGCACCCGTGGGAATACCGCGTGAAGCCGCAAAGTGATATGATGTGTTATATGCTAGATCGGTGTGACTTAGGATTTGGGTCCCGACATTAGTCCTAAAGAGAGATCGCAGAGGTGATCGGCTTCTATTTGTGTGTGTTATGTTTCATCATCTAGTTCCACTATTACTGTAATCACACTGACTCGATATCTTTGCAAACAGGGATGGTCAGGTTGATTTTAGTGGAGCTGCACAAAATGATCGGATTGTGGTGTCCTCCATACACCTCTTTTTTGGCTACAGAGTTGGGTGAAACTAGCTCCAACCAATGTACATTATGCCTAGGAAATGGAGCCATGCCTACGAACAGCATTGATCAATTATATATTTTTCTTTATTTGTACACCTTCTCACAACTTTGTCTTCAGTTGTGATGTGAATATTAGCGCTGATCTGCGAACCATTGAGATGCATTAGCAGCCATGGTAGCTTCATTAGTATTTTATGAAATGTTGTAACGAGATAATCTTGAGGCAAGAGGACACATGAATCTTAAGTTGAATCCTTTTTTCCTGCGGGAACCGAAGTTGAAACCTTCATAGCATCACAGTACAATTTCATTAAAATTATGCGTACATATAAACAAATCCTGAAGGATTGATAGCAATGCCAGAAATAATTCAACTTTGTTTCGCCGACATGTGGGACATCTTTCATCCAGCTCCACCTGCCATGCAGCAATATTGAGTGCACAACTATAGAGAAATATTCACCCCGGTCGTTGCGCCGCAGTAGCAACAATCATGCATGTAACCTACTCATACCAACATTATAGTGCATTCTAAATGTATATACTACCGCTGCAATTCAAATTGAATTTGAATTCGTTTCTCTATTTCAATAAGAATCTATAATCATGATTGTTGCCAACTTCAACCATCATTCGTCTATCTATAATACCTAAATAGTTCATACCCACTAATCTATTTCTCTTGACATGCAGCCTATCCACATCATCATTATGCCACATCAGCTTTTTCCTTTTCTTTTAGACAAATCAACCTTTTCCCTTTTTTAGACAAATCAGCTTTTTTTCCCTTAATAAAAGATTAAGAGACGCCCAACCTTCTCTCCCGCAAAGAACCTGTGAAACCAACCGTCCGTCCGAAGAATATATACCGCCCCTTCGTTAGACAGAAAGTAAATTAGCGGCCTCCTCCTCTTTCACCTTCTCTAACCGAAGAATACCGCCCACTTTAGATAGACTATAAGCGGCGCTCTTCCATCTCCGTCTCCCAGATCACAAAAATCCACCGTCGCCGCGTCCTTATCTTCTCTATACTTCACCTCTTAAGATCCATCCATCTTGATCCCGTCTATTGTTCTCTGGTCACGCCACCGGTGGCCTCGCGATGCACTGCGCCTCCACCCTCACCTCCTCCTGCTGCCCCCATGCGCTTGGCCATGGGATCACTGGTTGCTGACGTTCTATTGTGGCGCCACGCCACCAACGGCTAACCTACTGCTGCAGAGGACGGAGGAGTTAACCTGTGGTCGGGTGCCTTGTGCAACCTGGATCCTGAGCGCAATCGCGCCCCTCTCCTCATCTAGAGTTTTTTATTCCATTCAAGCTACTCTGGTAAGTGGTGTATATGTTGATCCGTTTTGTAATACCCATGAAGCAAATTGGTTGCCACACCTCCGTTACACCATTTGACTCTCATCAGGTTGTTGCTCATCCATTGTTTTTTTAATCAGGTAGCTGGATGCTCGCGTCCAAGATCTGCATGACTGCAGGTGATTACGAAATAGTTTCCCAACTTCTCTGTTTTAGCTACCTAAGAAAGGATATCTATCCAAGGCATGCATCATTAGTCCAACATAAAATTTCCACACCCAAGGTCATCTGTGATCGGAGGAACACTTTATGTACAGACACATGAAAGTAAAACTGAAGAGCTATGTAACTACTCTATGTAATATGGGCTTTTATTTTTGACAAGGTATGTTAATTATATGAGATGACCACTAAGTTGATTTTTTTCAGAGGTATGGATCTGTTATTTTAGTTTATATCCCATGATGTCTCTTTCCTTTGTAAAGCATGAAATTGCATCGGTCCTAACCATGTATTGTCATATCGCGCAACCCAGGAATTGATGATATTAAAAGAGAAGTATGATGATCAGTTGTATGAAAATATTCGATACATCTAGGACTATGGTCATGAGAGGATTGTTCCTACAGGACCAATGAATGTTAAATATATCACTGACCATGTATTGTCATATTTGCGCATCCTAGGAATTGATGAGATTAAAAGAGAAGTATGGTTCCAGTTGTATGGAAAGATTTGATACATCCAAGACTACAGTAATGACAAAATTGTCTCTAGAGGACCAGTGAATATTTTATATAAATTCCGACAATGGACTTCACATACTTTAGATTGTGTATCATTTGGTCTTGGTTTTGTTGTTTTCTTGAGGAATGTAGGTATATTGTTGTTTTCTTGAGGAATACATGTTATCTATGGTATGTACTCAGTTTAAGTTTCAACCCTTCTCATATTTATTTTATGTAGTTGCCACTCATCTTTGTTGACTAAGTATCATCAGGAACACATGTTATTTCTGGAAAGCCTTGATGGGTCATACATCTACACATCCCCCTTTTCTTAAGAATCTTGGTTATGAATACAAACAAATTATTCTATGCGAACAGTGTTTTTTTAGTCAAGTGTTTTGCAATTTGCATATGCTGAACCAACTAAGTGATAAGCCATTCGCACTTAGTCATTAAGGATTTTATCATCTTATAATCAAGTAGTATTCTGTTAGCCTACTATATTGCAGGGATAAACTTTTTCTGATATACCAATGAAGGATCATAAGGACAATGATCAGTATAGATGTGATGTTGAACGCCACATCTCAAATCAACTCAAATCCTGTATTTTATGTGTAGTATATGATTGCCTGACTCCATGCTATTTGTTTTTAGTTTTCGTTCGCTTATACTTTTGTAATATACCTACTGTCCGAAGTATGAACAAAATAATTCAGCACGGTTGAGATCCTAAACCACAAAAAATGAATTTTTTCATTTTCCATTTGCTCAATGTAGCTTATAATATTCATTTGTAGTTTCTTTTTGTTGTAATTTTACAAAACGATAATATGTATATTGGTGCTTTTGTGTGTAAGTACACATGCTCTTTCAGCCCAACTCTTTGATACAGAGAAATTCATATTCACTTCTGCGAAAAAATAAATTATAAAAGGAATTAGTACTTTTCTAATCCAGTGATCATGATTAGTTTTGCTTTTATTGTTGATATTGGAGCTCCATCCAGTATGTTATAGTTTTGTGTCAGCTGAGGTCATATATCTCTACTATGCAAAAAAGGCATTTATTTATTTTTTACGACGTGCAAAGGGCTAAGAATTCCTGCAGCAACGCGCGGGGTATCATCTAGTTACCTTAACAACACACCACATGATTACTATAGAGATAAATATGAACTATGTGTACTATATGAAGTGGAATTCAATTTTTTGAATGCACTTGATGTTGATTCCAAATAATAGTACATTTGATGTACTAACTAGATATTCATAATCTAAACCATGTTCCATACGTACACTGTGTTTATCACACAAAGTATAGTGCCCCGCCTCCTACATTATAACAAGTATTTAGCCCTGAGCTGCAAAAGCCACACATTAGCCCATATTATAATCAATGTTCTACATTATGATATCTTCTTCAAGTATCCGTATCCACTTTTTTATAATGAATTATGATCTATGTTCGTCTTTAACACCTTCACGATCCTCTTCTCTTTGTAGCTAGCTAGTGCTAATTTTATATCGTGCATGCACACGCCCGCCCCCCTCTCACCCTCCCTTAGCGTCCCCTCCATCACGCACGTTCGTTATTTCTCTTTAGCTCGTTCACCCGCGGTGTGTGTAGGCCCCCTGACTCCTTCTTTCTGACACACACCGGTCAATATACCTCTCTGGCCAAGTGTGCCTACCACAAATACATACTTCCCCTCTTCTCTTCTCACCGTCCATGCCCCCTATGTCCAATACGGTTCCACGCACGTGCACACTCCCGCCCCTCTTTTCATCGATCTTATACTCGCACACTCCTCCCCCTCGACATACTAGGCCTCTCACACCACCTCCTAGCCGCACCCCTATCCCCTGTCTGTCTCTCCGGACCTTATTTGCTTCTAACACATGCATGCATGTATACGTACTGATCTCCCTACATATAGCTAGGTCGACTATAATTCTTTTTCCCCACGCACCGATAGACTTACCTCACTAGTTATGTCTCTCCCTTTCTCGGACACACGATGGTTAATCTTCCTATGTAGTTACGTATGCTTACCACAACCATATCGTCACCCCTCATAATTCTTGCATACCTCCCGACCCGTCTCTCACACGCACGTGCATAGACAGACAGACATCCCCGCCCTCTCTTATTGATATTGCACTCCTACCCTCCGTTTGTCTAGCAGGCGTCTCCCACCATTTGTGAGACACCACTCCACCACCAACCCTCCAACACTCTACCTTTGTCTTTCTCCCAACCTTATTCCTCTGCTACACGGAGCCGCCGCCAAGCACTAAAACCTCTTGGGAGGGCTGATCTGGAGTCCGTTCGGGGCTCCGGAGAGGGGAATCCGTCGCCATCGTCATCATCAACCATCCTCCATCACCAATTTCATGATGCTCACCGCCGTGCGTAGTAATTCCATTGTAGGCTTGCTGGACGGTGATGGGTTGGATGGGATCTATCATGTAATCGAGTTAGTTTTGTTAGGGTTTGATCCCTAGTGTCCACTATGTTCTGAGATTGATGTTGCTATGACTTTGCTATGCTTAATGCTTGTCACTAGGGCCCGAGTGCCATGATTTCAGATCTGAACCTATTATGTTTTCATCAATATATGAGTGTTCTTGATCCTATCTTGCAAGTCTATAGTCACCTATTATGTGTTATGATCCGTTAACCCCGAAGTGACAATAATCGGGATACTTACCGGTGATGACTGTAGTTTGAGGAGTTCATGTATTCACTATGTGTTAATGCTTTGTTCCGGTACTCTATTAAAAGGAGGCCTTAATATCCCTTAGTTTCCGTAAGGACCCCGCTGCCACGGGAGGGTAGGACAAAAGATGTCATGCAAGTTCTTTTCCATAAGCACGTATGACTATATTCAGAATACATGCCTACACTACATTGACGAACTGGAGCTAGTTCTGTGTCACCCTAGGTTATGACTGTTACATGATGAACCACATCCGGCATAATTCTCCATCACCGATCCATTGCCTACGAGCTTTCCATATATTGTTCTTCTCTTATTTACTTTCTCGTTGCTATTGCTATCATCACTACAAAATACCAAAAACATTGCTTTTACTACCGTTACCTTTTGTTACCTTTACCACTACTATCATATTATTTTGTTACTAAATACTTTGCTGTAGATACTAAGTTTCCAGGTGTGGTTGAATTGACAACTCAGCTGCTAATACTTGAGAGTATTCTTTGGCTCACCTTGTGTCGAATCAATAAATTTGGGTTGAATACTTTACCCTCGAAAACTGTTGCGATCCCCTATACTTGTGGGTTATCAAGACTATTTTCTGGCGCCGTTGCCAGGGAGCATAGCTCTATTCTTTGAGTCACTTGGGATATATATCTGCTTATCATTTTGAAGAACTTGAGAGATCCAAAAACCAAGATCTATCCCTCAACTACGAGGGGAGGTAAGGAACTGCCATCTAGCTCTGCACTTGAATCACCTTCTGTTTTGAGTAAGCTTGCGACACCTACACATGCTTCTGCTATTCATTCTGATATGTCGCATGTTATTGATGATGCCACTTCTGCTATGCATGATACTTATGATGAAACTACTTCTATGCTTGATACTACTGTGCCACTTGGTAAATTTCTTGATGAACAACTTGCTAGAGCTAGAGAAATTGAAAATATTGAATCTGATGATACTGATGAAAGTGATGATGAAGAATCACTTGTTATTCCTAAGGGTTATGTTTTTGGTCAAGAAGCTTCTTTAGCTATTTTAGCTTACAAAAATAGAAATGAACTCAAAAGGCTATTAGCTAAATGGAGTAAGCAATCTCTAAATGTTAGAATGAAAGCTGACCCTGCTTTTGCTACTTCACCTATCTTTGTTAATGATAAGGATTATGAATTCTCTATTGATCCTGATATAATTACTTTGGTTGAATCTGATCCTTTTCGTGGTTATGAATCTGAAACTGTTGTGGCACATCTTACTAAATTGAATGATATAGCCACTCTGTTCACTAAAGATGAGAGAACTCGTTACTTTTACATCCTTAAAATATTTCCGTTCTCATTAAAGGGTGATGCTAAGATATGGTTTAATTCTCTTGATCCTGGTTGTGTGCGTAGTCCCCAGGATATGATTTATTACTTCTCTGCTAAATATTTCCCTGCTCATAAGAAACAAGCTGCTTTATGGGATATATATAATTTTGTGCAAATTGAAGAAGAGAGTCTCCCACAAGCTTGGGGGAGGCTTCTCCAATTACTTAATGCTTTGCCTGATCATCCTCTTAAGAAAAATGAAATACTTGATATCTTTTATAATGGACTAACCGATGCCTCCAGAGATTACCTGGATAGTTGTGCTGGTTCTGTTTTCAGGGAAAGAACACCGGATGAAGCTGAAATTCTATTGAATAATATGTTGACAAATGAAAATAATTGGACACCCCCGGAGCCAATTCCTGAGCCTATTCCTAAACCAACTCCGAAGAAGAGGGGTATTCTATTTCTCAGTCCTGAAGATATGCAAGAGGCAAATAAATCTATGAAAGAAAAAGGTATTAAAGCTGAAGATGTTAAGAATTTACCTCCTATTGAAAAAATACATGGTCTTAATTTACCGCCTGTTGAAGAAACATATGATCTTAATCCATCACCTATTGAAGAAACTCATGGTCTTGATAACCCGACACAGGTAGTAAAGGTAAATTCTCTCTACAGATATGATAAAGCTGAAATCCCATTTACTAAATTTGCTAGCCCATGCTTAGATGAGTTTGATAAATTTATGGCCAAGCAAGAAGATTTTAATGCTTATTTTGGTAGACAATTGAAATACAATTCAAATATGCTTGAACACTTGGGTGATTATATGGCTAATGTCAAAGGTGAACTTAAACTTATTAGTAAACATGCTTCTATGGTTACCACTCAAGTAGAACAAGTACTTAAAGCTCAAAATGATTTGCTCAATGAATTGAATAGTAAGAATAATGATAATGCTATTAGAGTGGCTACTAGAACAGGTAGAATGACTCAGGAACCTTTGTATCCTGATGGCCATCCTAAAAGAATTGAGCAAGATTCTCAGAGAAATAATATAGATGCACCTAGTCCTTCTAAAAGGAAGAAAGAGAAAAATGATAGGACTTTGCATGCTTCTAGTGAACCTATTACTGAAACACCTGAGAATCCAAATGATATTTCTATTTTTGATGCTGAAACACAATCTGGTAATGAACCTGAAACTAGTGATAATGTTAATGATAATGTTCATAATGATGCTCAACCTAGTAATGATAATGACATAGAAATTGAACCCGCTGTTGATCTTGATAACCCACAATCAAAGAATCAACATTATGATAAGAAAGACTTTGTTGCTAGGAAACATGGTAAAGAAAGAGAAACATGGGTTCAGAAACCCATGCCTTTTCCTCCCAAACCATCCAAGAAAAATGATGATGAGGATTTTGAGCGCTTTGCTGAAATACCTATCTTTTTGCGTATGCGATTAACCGATATGCTCAAAACCAATCCTTATGCTAAGTACATGAAAGATATTATTACAAATAAAAGAAAGATACCGAAAGCTGAAATTTCCACCATGCTTGCTAATTATACGTTTAAAGGTGGAATACCTAAGAAACTTGGAGATTCCGGTGTACCAACTATACCATGCTCCATTAAAAGAAACTATGTAAAAACTGCTTTATGTCATCTTGGAGCCGGTGTTAGTGTTATGCCTCTCTCTTTATATCGTAGACTTGATTTAAATAAGTTGACACCTACTGAAATATCTTTGGAAATGGCTGATAAATCAACTGCTATACCTGTCGGTATTTGTGAGGATGTGCCTGTTGTAGTTGCAAACGTTACTATTTTAACGAACTTTGTTATTCTTGATATTCCCAAGGACGATAGTATGTCTATTATTCTTGGAAGACCCTTTTTGAATACCGTAGGGGCTGTTATTGATTTCACTAAAGGCAATGTCACTTTTCATGTTAATGGTAATGAGCATACGGTACACTTTCCGAGGAAACAACCTCAAGTTCATAGTATCAACTCTATTGGAATAATGCCATCGATTATATTTGGAGGTTTTGAATTTCCTCTTCCTACTGTCAAGAAGAAATATGATATTCTTATTATTGGGGATGTGCATATCCTCGTTGAGGTAACATAGTGTTATTCGAAATTTCTCAAGTTTCATGTTATTCGGAATGAGTTCGTTAACAAGACTTGATCAACCTTATTAGTGGATTCCTTTTGATGATCATGAGATGGATGAAACTAGAAGGCACAACCTTCTGTACCCCACTTTTACTTTCTGATATTTATATAAAATAAAATAGAAATAAATATTTTTCTGTCTGTTATCTGATTATCCGTGCAATATAAAAATACCTCGAAAATAAAAGTTCTCCAAATGCCCTGAAATTTAAATATGATTTTTTCTAGAATATTTGAGAAAATTTGGCACTGAGAACACATCAGGGGGGTCAACCACCTTCCCACGAGGGTGGAGGGCGCGCCCTACCCCCCTGGGCGCGCCCCTGCCTCATGGGCCCATGGTGGCCCTCCTCCACTTATCCTTTCACCCATACACTTCTTCTTCCTCCCACAAACACGAATAACCAGCTCAAACCCGAGTCCAAGCTTGTTTTGCTGCCATTTTCGATCTCCTTGCTCAAAGCACCTCTCACAAAACTGCTTGGGGAGATTGTTCCTTGGTATGTGACTCCTCCATTGGTCCAATTAGTTTTTGTTCTAGTACTTTATTCATTGCAAATTTTTGCTGCTTAGGTGACCCTGTTCTTGAGCTTGCATGTTAAATTTATATGGTCAAAAGTAGTTTTGATGCATGATATAGGCCCTATTCACTTGTAGGAGTAGTTGCTATCAATGTTATTGAGTTTGGTTTACTTTTATTTTGATGTTACTAAAAATTTCATAATTTTTCAGAAGATGATGAGGAGACTTTTGAGGGGCTCATCGATCCAAAGCTCGAAGGAAAAGGCACCGAAGCCTAAGTATAATCTGCCGCGCACCGCGGAGGTTCGGGCGTGTGAATGGCCTTCCGAGGATTTGTTGAGAGCAGCTGGGATTTATGAAGATTTTCATGAATTGGCTAAGAATGCAGGCCTTACCGCCTTTCCTCCATGACCAATGCGATCAGTATCTCTTACTCACAAATATCTTTGTGCAAAACTTTCATTTCCATTCTAGGAGCTCACCACCTACGGTGGAGTTTTATTTATATGATGAGCATAAGGAGATGTCACTTTATGATTTTTGTCGGGTTTGTTTAGTCCCTTTTGAGCGCAAGACAGAAGAACCACATCGCGATGATGTGGAGGGGTTTATTGATACTATCACTATAGGGGAAACAAGGAAGGTTTCTGATGCACGAATCACTAGCATACATTTTCCCGTTTTACATTATTTTGCATTATTTGCTAGTCGTTGCTTAATTGGTCGCGGAAACTGTGGAAACCTTAGTGTCCCTGATATTATTATTTTGCTCCATGGTTTATATGGTGATAACTCTGTTAGTATGGGCGGCATTATTGCCAAACGATTAAGTCTGAACCGTACAAAGGGCCCCATCTTTGGAGGCATCTATGCTTCACGCCTAGCTGCACATTTTAACATACATATTAGGCATTATGAGAAGGAAGAAAAAGTGCCGCCTCGTGTTTATCTAGATTATAAAAGTATGGTGGCACATGATTTTATTGTTAAGAATAGGGAAGGAGAGCTTAAATATTAATTGTTCTTTAATAAACATCATCCTGAGACTATTACCCGGCCTGCTCCTTCTTTGTTTGATTTATATGTAGGCCAATACCTTGTTCCGTTCAAGGCTATTCACGCCTACCGGAACCCTGCACCAGCCGTGGAGCCAGAGCCGGAACCACAAGTTGATCCTTCACGACAGTCTAATTACCAGTGGGATCCGGAGATGATTGTCAGCCAGTGGCAATCGGAGTCTTCCTCTTCTTCTTCTCAATACGACCCCAACTATTATTATGGATATCCGCCAGGCCAGCCGTGGCCATAGACCAACTTAGGCCAAAAGCCTAAGCTTGGGGGAGTACATATTTCCCACCGACATTACATTTATGCTCACACACTCATTGCTAGATGTCGGTGCTCATACTTTTTCATTGTACCATCCATGCTAGTTTATTTTCCTTTTTATGCTTTCTTCTTGTGTGTTTAATAAACCTTAAGAAAAACCAAAAAAATTAGTTGTAGCTTTTAATCAGTTTAATTTACATGCTTGTAGTAGTAATTAAAAAGAAAACCCAAAAAGATTTCTTGTTCTTCTTTTGCTTATTGGGAGCTTTCCCGTGTAAATAGTTTTATTTCTTTTCTTTGGGGGTCGATAGGAGAGGACCATAATTAAATTGTTGAAGTGGCTCTTATATGCATTATTGTTTATCTGACAAAAGAGCCCATATTGCCTTGTCTTCTCCTGTTTATTGAATGCCTGTAGATTCTAGCTTAGTCCAATGCACGTGCACTATTATTATTATTCACATCGTTCGGTCGTGCAAGTGAAAGGCGATTATGATGATATATGATGGACTGGCTGAGATGAGAAAAGCTGGTATGAACTCGACCTCTTTTGTTTTTGTAAATATGATTAGTTCATCGTTCCCGATTCAGCCTATTATGAATAAACATGTTTGTAATGACAATTAGAGATCATAGTTTCTTGTGCCATGCTTGATTAGCTATGAGTTATAATGGTTTACCTTGTGTGCCAACATGCTATTGAGATAGTTATGATGTGGTATGATAGGGTGGTATCCTCCTTTGAATGATTTAAGTGACTTGACTTGGCGCATGTTCACGCATGTAGTTGAAACAAAATCAACATAGCCTTCACGATATTTATGTTCATGGTGGATTATATCCTACTCATGCTTGCATTCGGTGTTGATTAATTTTAGTGCATGTTCATGACTGTTGTCGCTCTCTAGCTGGTCGCTTCCCGTCTTTTGCTAGCCGTTGCCTGTATTAAGCGGGAATACTGCTTGTGCATCCAATCCCTTAGACCCCAAAGTTATTCCACATGAGTCCACTATACCTACCTATATACGGTATCTACATGTCGTTCCAAGTAAATTTGTATGTGCCAAACTCTAAACCTTCAAATAAATATCATGTTTTGTATGCTCGAATAGCTCATGTATCAACTAGGGTTGTCTGTATCTTCCATGTTAGGCAGGTTATTCTCAAGAGGAGTAGACTCCGCTCCTCACTCACGAGATAAATGGCTGGTTACCGGGATGCCCAGTCCCATGCTTTATGCAAACTAAATCAAAATAATTGCAAACAAAACTCCCCCTGGGACTCTTGTTAGTTGGAGGCACTCGTTGTTTCGAGCAAGCCATGGATTGATGCTTGTTGGTGGAAGGGGGAGTATAAACTTTACCATTCTGTTTGGGAACTACCTATAATGTGTGTAGCATGGAAGATATCGCCATCTCTTGGTTGTTATGTTGACAATGAAAGTATACCGCTCAAAATATTATTCACCTCTGTTTCAAAACTGAGCTCTGGCACCTCTACAAATCCCTGCTTCCCTCTGCGAAGGGCCTATCTATTTACTTTTATGCCGAGTCATCATCCTCTAATTAAAAAGCACTAGTTGGAGAGCACCGCTGTCATTTGCATTCATTATTGTTAATTTACATTGAGTATGACTTGACTGGATCTCTTTTACCATGAATTACAATGTCTAGTTAGTCCTTGGTCTTTAAAGGTGCTATGCATTTATGTTTTGCGGTCTCAGAAAGGGCTAGCGAGATACCACCTTGTTATACCATATTATGATTGTTTTGAGAAAGTGTTGTCATCCGAGATTTATTATTATTGCTCGCTAGTTGATTATGCTATTGATATGAGTAAACTTGAGACCTGTGCGTTATTGCAAATGTGATTAATTATAATCTTTGCTGAAAACTTGAATGCTGGCTTTACATATTTACAACAACAAGAGCAAACAGAGTTTGTAAAAGTTTTTCTTTATCACTTTCAGTTTATCAACTGAATTGCTTGAGGACAAGCAAAAGTTTAAGCTTGGGGGAGTTGATACGTCTCTGTCGTATCTACTTTTCCAAACACTTTTACCCTTGTTTTGGACTCTAACTTGCATGATTTGAATGGAACTAACCCGGACTGACGCTGTTTTCAGAAGAATTACCATGGTGTTATTTATGTGCAGAAACAAACATTCTCGGAATGAGCTGAAACTTCATGGAGCGACTTTTTAGAAAATATGAAAAATACCTGCAAAAGATGAAGGCCAGGGGGCCACCACTTGTCCACGAGGGTGGGGGTGCGCCTGCCCCCCCTAGGGCGTTCCCCCTACCTCGTGGGCCCCCTGTTGCCTCTCCGACTCCAACTCCAACTCCATATATTGTGTTTCTGGGAGAAAAAAATCAGAGAGAAGAAATCATCGCGTTTTATGATACAGAGCCGCCGCCAAGCCCTAAAACCTCTCGGGAGGGCTGATCTGGAGTCCATTCGGGGCTCCGGAGAGGGGAATCCGTCGCCATCGTCATCATCAACCATCCTCCATCACCAATTTCATGATGCTCACCGCCGTGCGTGAGTAATTCCATCGTAGGCTTGCTGGACGGTGATGGGTTGGATGGGATCTATCAGGTAATCGAGTTAGTTTTGTTAGGGTTTGATCCCTAGTGTCCACTATGTTCTGAGATTGATGTTGCTATGACTTTGCTATGCTTAATGCTTGTCACTAGGGCCTGAGTGCCATGATTTCAGATCTGAACCTATTATGTTTTCATCAATATATGAGTGTTCTTGATCCTATCTTGCAATTCTATAGTCACCTATTATGTGTTATGATCCGTTAACCCCGAAGTGACAATAATCGGGATACTTACCGGTGATGACCGTAGTTTGAGGAGTTCATGTATTCACTATGTGTTAATGCTTTGTTCCGGTACTCTATTAAAAGGAGGCCTTAATATCCCTTAGTTTCCGTAAGGACCCCGCTGCCATGGGAGGGTAGGACAAAAGATCTCATGCAAGTTCTTTTCCATAAGCACGTATGACTATATTCGGAATACATGCCTACATTACATTGACGAACTGGACCTAGTTCTGTGTCACCCTAGGTTATGACTGTTACATGATGAACCGCATCCGGCATAATTCTCCATCACCGATCCATTGCCTACGAGCTTTCCATATATTGTTCTTCTCTTATTTTACTTTCCCGTTGCTATTGCTATCATCACTACAAAATACCAAAAACATTGCTTTTACTACCGTTACCTTTTGTTACCTTTACCACTACTATCATATTATTTTGCTACTAAATACTTTGCTGTAGATACTAAGTTTCCAGGTGTGGTTGAATTGACAACTCAGTTGCTAATACTTGAGAGTATTCTTTGGCTCACCTTGTGTCGAATCAATAAATTTGGGTTGAATACTTTACCCTCAAAAACTGTTGCGATCCCCTATACTTGTGGGTTATCAGTTTGCAAGATAATAAAGAGCATGTAAATAAAAAAGTAGGGGCTGTTTAGATAAAGACACAACTAAGTTAGTTTTAGTAAAGAGCTTTTTGTTACAAGAAAGTTATTTGTTCCTAGGCGATCGATAACTAGACCGCTAATCATTATTGCAATTTTATTTGAGGGAGAGGCATAAGCTAACATACTTTCTCTACTTGGATCGTATGCACTTATGATTGGAACTCTAGCAAGCATCTGCAACTACTAAAGATCATTAAGGTAAAACCCAACCATAGCATTAAAGTATCAAGTCCTCTTTATCCCACACACAAACAACCTACTTACTCGGGTCTGTTCCTCTGTCACTCACGCCACCCACCATAAGCAAATCATGAACATATTGCAAACCCTACAGCGGGAATCCCTCACGCTTGCGCGACACGGAGAGCACCATAGGACAGCACCAATAATAAAACATGCAACTCAAACCAATCACTATCATCAATTAACCCATAGGACAAAACGGATCTACTCAAACATCATAGGATAGCCATACATCATTGGGAAATAATATATAGTGTTGAGCACCATGTTTAAGTAGAGATTACAGCGGGTAAAAGAGGGGTTACACCGCTGCATAGAGGGGGGAAGAGTTGGTGATGATGGCGGTGAAGTTATTGGTGAAGATTGCGGTGATGATGATGGCCCCCGGTGGCACTCCGGCACCACCGGAAGCGAGCGGGAGAGAGCCCCCCTCCTCCTTCTTCTTCCTTGACCTCCTCCCTAGATGGGAGAAGGGTTTCCAACTCTGGTCCTTGGTCTCCATGGCATGGGAGGGGCAAGAGCCCCTCCGAGATTGGATCTGTCTCTTGTCTCTCTCTGTTTCTGCATTCCCAGATTCTACCCTTTCACTGTTTCTTATATATCCGGAGATCCGTAACTCTAATTGGATTGGAACCTTCGCTCAGATTTTTTTCCTCCGAAAATTAGCTTTCTTGCGGCCCAAGAAGAGCATTAACTGCCTTACGGGGGGCCCTCGAGGGTTAGGGGCGCGCCCAGGGGGGTGGGGCGCGCCCCCTACCTCGTGGTTCCCTCGGGCACCATCTCGCGTTGATTTTCTACCCATATTTCACATATACTCCAAAAATAATCTCTGTCCATTTTTATCCCGTTTGTACTCCGTTTGATATGGATTTTCTGCGAAACAAAAAACATGCAACAAACAGAAACTGGCACTGGATCAATATGATAGTCCCCAAAAATAGTATAAAAATTTGCCAAAAGTATATGAAAGTTGTAGAATATTGGCATGGAACAATCAAAAAGTATAGATACGACGGAGACGTATCAATTTCTTACCGATTTACCACTCTAGTTTTGGTATTATGCATTAGAGACAGTTGCATTCACATTAAATAGGGCACCGTCTAAAAATATGTTGAGATGACACCGTATGAACTGTGGTTTAGCAAGAAACCTAGGCTATCATTTCTTAAAGTTTGGGGTTGCAATACTGATGTAAAAAAGGTTTCAGCCTGATAAGCTCAAACCCAAATCGGAGAAGTGCATCTTCATAGGATACCCAAAAGAAACTGTTGGGTACACCTTCTATCACAGATCCGAAGGCAAGATCTTGGTTGCTTAAAATGGATCCTTTCTAGAGAAGGAGTTTCTCTCAAAAGAAGTGAGTGGGAGGAAAGTAGAACTTGATGAGGTAATTTTTCCTTCTCCCGAATTGGAAAGTAGTTCATCATGGAAATCAGTTCCAGTGATGCCTACACCAATTAGTGAGGAAGTTAATGATGATGATCATGAAACTTTGGATCAAGTTAGTCCCGAACCTCGTAGGTCAACCAAAGTACGTTCTGCTCCAGAGTGGTACGGCAATCCTGTTCTGGAGGTCATGTTACTTGACCATGATGAACCTACAAACTATGAGGAAGCGATGATGAGCCCAGATTTTGCAAAATGGCTTGAGGCCATGAAATCTGAGATGGGATCCATGTATGAGAACAAAGTATGGACTTTGATTGACTTGCCCGATGATCAGTGAGTCATTAAGAATAAATGGATCTTCAAGAGGAAGAGGGACGCTGATAGTAGTGTTACTATCTACAAAGCTTGAATTGTCGCAAAATGTTTTCGACAAGTTCAAGGTGTTGACTACGATGAGATTTTCTCACTCGTATCGATTCTTAAAAGTCTATCCGAATCATGTTAGCAGTTGCCGCATTTTATGAAATCTGGCAAATGGATGTCAAAACTGCATTCCTTAATGGATTTCTTAAAGAATAGTTGTATATGATGCAACCAGAAGGTTTTGTCGATCCTAAAGGTGCTAACAAAGTGAGCAAACTCCAGCGATCCATCTATGGACTGGTGCAAGCATCTCAGAGTTGGAATATATGCTTTGATAAAGTGATCAAAACATATGGTTTTCTACAGACTTGCGGTGAAGCCTGTATTTACAAGAAAGTGAGTGGGAGCACTACATCATTTCTGATAAGTGTATGTGAATGACATATTGTTGATTGGAAATAACGTAGAATTTTTTGGAAGGCATATAGGAGTGTTTGAAAGGAGTTTTTCAAAGAAAGACCTCGGTGAAGCTACTTACATATTGAGCATCAAGATCTATAGAGATAGATCAAGACGCTTGATATATTTTCAATGAGTACATACCTTGACAAGATTTTGAAGTAGTTCAAAATGGAACAGTCAAAGAAGGAGTTCTTGCCTATGTTGCAAGGTGTGAAGTTGAGTAAAGACTCAAAACCCGACCACGGCAGAAAATATAATGAAAAGTCATTCCCTATGCCTCAGTCATAGGTTCGATAAAGTATGCTATGCTGTGTACCAGACCTATTGTGTACCTCACCATGAGTTTGGCAAGAGGGTACAATAGTGATCCAGGAGTGGATCACTGGACAGTGGTCAAAATTATCCTTAGTGGAATAAGGACATGTTTATCGGTTATGGAGGTGACAAAAGGTTCATCGTAAAGGGTTACGTCGATGCAAGTTTTGACACTGATCCAGATGACTCTAAGTCTCAATCTGGATACATATTGAAAGTGGGAGCAATTAGCTAGAGTAGCTCCGTGAAGAGCATTGTTGACATAAAAATTTGCAAAATACATACGGATCTGAATGTTGCAGACCCGTAGACTAAACTTCTCTCACAAGCAAAAACATAATCACTCTTTGGGTGTTAATCACATAGTGGTGTGAACTAGATTATTGACTCTAGTAAACCCTTTGGGTATTAGTCACATGGAGATGTGAAGTAATCACATAAAGATGTGAACTAGATTATTGACTCTAGTGCAAGTGGGAGACTGAAAGAAATATGCCCTAGAGGCAATAATAAGGTTATTATTTCCTTATATCATGATAAATGTTTATTATTCATGCTAGAATTGTATTAACCAGAAACTTAGTACATGTGTGAATACATAGACAAACAGAGTGTCACTAGTATGCCTCTACTTGACTAGCTCGTTGAATCAAAGATGGTTAAGTTTCCTAGCCATAAACATGAGTCATCATTTGATTAACGGGATCACATCATTAGATAATGATGTGATTGACTTGACCCATTTTGTTAGCTTAGCACGATGATCCATTTAGTTTGTTGCTACTGCTTTCTTCATGAATTATACATGTTCCTCTGACTATGAGATTATGCAACTCCCGAATACTGGAGGAACACTTTGTGTGCTACCAAACTTCACAATGTAACTGGGTGATTATAAAGGTGCTCTATAGGTGTCTCTGATGGTACTTGTTGAGTTGGCATAGATCGAGATTAGGATTTGTCACTCCGATTGTCGGAGAGGTATCTCTGGGCCCTCTCGGTAATGCACATCACTATAAGCCTTGCAAGCAATGTGACTAATGAGTTACTTGCAGGATGATGCATTACGGAATGAGTAAAGAGACTTGCAGGTAACGAGATTGAACCAGGTATTGAGATACCGACGATCGAATCTCGGACAAGTAACATACCGATGACAAAGGGAACAATGTATGTTGTTATGCGGTTTGACCGATAAAGGTCTTCGTAGAATATGTAGGAGCCAATATGAGCATCTAGGTTCCGCTATTGGTTATTAACCAGAAATGAGTCTCGGTCATGTATACATAGTTCTCGAACCCGTAGGGTCGACACACTTAACGTTCAGTGACGATCGATAATATGAGTTTATGTGTTTTGATGTACCAAAGGTAGTTCGGAGTCCGGGATATGATCACGGACATGACAAGGAGTCTCAAAATGGTCGAGACATAAAGATCGATATATTGGATGACTATGTTTGAACTTCGAATGGGTTTCGGGCAAGTTCGGACAAATACCGGAGTACCGGGGGGTTACCGGAACCCCCCGGGGAGTGTAATGGGCCTATTGGGCCTTAGTGGAGAAGAGGAGGGGCGGCCAGGGCAGGCCGCGCGCCCCCTCCCCCTCTAGTCTGAATTGGACAAGGAGGGGGTGCGCCCCCTTTCCTTCCCCCTCTCTCCTCCTTCCCTCTCTCCTACTCCTACTCTTGGAAGGGTTGGAGTCCTACTCCCGGTGGGAGTAGGACTCCGCTTGGGGCGCGCCTAGGATGGCCGGCCTCTCCCCTCCTCCACTCCTTTATATATGGGAGAGGGGGCACCCCATAGACACAAGTTGATCATTGATCTTCTAGCCGTGTGTGGTGCCCCCCTCCACCATAATCCACCTTGGTCATATCGTAGCGGTGCTTAGGCGAAGCCCTGCGTCGGTAGCTTCATCAACACCGTCATCACACCGTCGTGCTAACGGAACTCTCCCTCGAAGCTCTACTGGATTGTGAGTTCGTGGGACGTCACCGAGCTGAACGTGTGCAGATCGTGGAGGTGTCGTATGTTCGGTACTAGGATCAGTCGATCGTGAAGACATACGACTACATCAACCGCGTTATCATAATGCTTCCGCTTATGGTCTACGAGGGTACGTGGACGACACTCTCCCCTCTTGTTGCTATGCATCACTATGATCTTGCGTGTGCGTAGGATTTTTTTTTTTGAAATTACTGCGTTCCCCAATAGACGAGGGAGAGTTCCGTCAGCACGACAGCGTGGCGACGGTGATGATGAAGTTACCGGCGCAGGGCTTCACCTATGCACTATGACGATATGACCAAGGTGTGTAACTGTGGAGGGGGGCACCGCACACGGCTAAGAGAAGACTTGGTGTGCCTTTGGGGTGCCCCCTCCCACATATATAAAGGAGCGTGGAGGAGGAGACCGGCCCTAGGGGGCGCGCCAAGGGAGTACTTGGAGTCCTGGTCCAAGTAGGATTCACCCCCCTTTCCTATTTCAACAAGGGGAAGGAGGGAAGGAGAGGGAGAGGGAAAGGAAGGGGGCTGCCCTGATACGTCTCCAACGTATCTACCTTTTCTCACCCTTTTCCTCTTGTTTTGGACTCTAATTTGCATGATTTGGATGAAACTAACCCCGGACTAACGTTGTTTTCAGCAGAACTACCATGGTATTGTTTTTGTGCAGAAATAAAAGTTCTCGTAATGGAATGAAACTTCTTGTGGAATTTTTATATGATATATAAGAATTTGTAGAGCCAAGACCTACCGGAGAGGGGCCCCTAGGTGGGCACAACCCACCAGGGCGCGCCCCCCTCTCCTGGCGCGCCTGGTGGGTTGTACCCACCTGGTGGCCCCGCAGACCTCAACCCTGACACTATAAATTCGTATTTTTGGAGAAAAAATAAGGGAGAAAGAACTATCACGATCCACGAGACTGAGCCGCTGCCAAGCCCTGTTCTTCCTCAGGAGGGCAGATCCGGAGTCCATTTGGGGCTCCGGAGAGGGGGATCTTCGTTCTTCATCATCACCAACCCTTCTCCATCACCAATTCCATGATGCTCCCAACCGGAGTGAGTAATTCCTTCGTAGGCTCGCTAGTCGGTGAGGAGTTGGATTAGATTCATTATGTGATCGAGTTAGTTTTGTTAGGGCCTGATCCCTAGTATCCACTATGTTCTTAGATTGATGTTGCTATGACTTTGCTATGCTTAATGCTTGTCACTTTGGGCCCGAGTGCCATGATTTCAGATTTGAACTGTTTATGAATTCATCATTATATCCATGTTCTAGATCCGATCTTGCAAGTTATAGTCACCCACTACGTGTTATGATCCGGCAACCCCGTTGTGACAATAACCGGGCTCACTCCCGGTGATGACCGTAGTTTGAGCAGTTCATGTATTCACTATGTGTTAATGCTTTGTTCTGGTTCTCTATAAAAGGAGGCCTTGATATCCCTTAGTTTGCAATATGGACCCCGCTGCCACGGGAGGGTAGGACAAAAGATGTCATGCAAGTTCTTTTAATAAAGCACATATGACTATTTATAGAATACATGCCTACATTATATCGATGAACTGGAGCTAGTGCCGTGTCACCCTAGGTTATAACTGTCACATGATGAATATCATCCAACAAGTCACCGATCCAATGCCTAGTCACCAATCCAATGCCTACGAACTTTCCCATATTGTTTCTGCTAAGTTACTACTGCTATCATCACTGTTACACTTTCTAAAAAATTACTGCTATCACTGTTACTGTTACTATTTCTGCTGCTACCACTATCAAAACTGTCAAACTACTTTGCTACTGATCACTCTGCTGTAGATAATTAATCTCTAGGTGTGGTTGAATTGACAACTCAGCTACTAATACCTTCAAATATTCTTTGGCTCCCCTTATGTCGAATCTATAAATTTGGGTTGAATACTTTACCCTCGAAAACTGTTGTGATCCCCTATACTTGTGGGTTATCAAGACCTTTTTCAGGCACCGTTGCCGGGGAGCATAGCTATATTTGTCGAGTCACTTGGGATTATTATCATACTATCACTATGAAGAATCTGAAGGATCCAAGGTCTAAGATATTTCCCTCAAAGACGAGGGGAGGTAAGGAACTGCCATCCAGTTCTGCTTTAGATTCACCTTCTATTATGAATAAACTTGCAACTCCACCATATGCTTTTAATTCTGATATGTCGCAAGTTATTGATGATGCTACTTCTACTCTGAATTATGCTTATGATGATGCTAGTACCTTGCTTGATAATGATGATGTGCCACTTGGTGAATTTCTTGATAAGCAAATTGCTCGAGTTATACAACATGATGTTGAATCTGATGATGAGCTTGAAATTGAATCTCATGAAACACCTGCTAGAACTAGCCCTCCTAGATATGAATTGCCTCAGGTACCGGAAGGTTATGTTATGAGTGAAGAAACAACTAGAGATATTCTTGCTTGCAATGATAGAGATGATCTAGAGAAATTATTACACAAGTATAAAGAAAAATCTCTGAATGCTAGAATGAAGTGTGATCCTAAGTTTGCTACTTCACCTATCTTTATTGATGATAAGTGATACGTCTCCAACGTATCTACTTTTCCAAACACTTTGCCCTTGTTTTGGACTCTAACTTGCATGATTTGAATGGAACTAACCCGGACTGACGCTGTTTTCAGCAAAATTGCGATGATGTTATTTTTGTGCAGAATGACCTGAAAATCAACGGAGAATATTTTTGGAATATATAAAAAATACTGGTGAAAGAATCAAGGCCAGGGGGCCCACACCCTGTCCACGAGGGTGGTGGCGTGCCTACCCCCCTGGGCGCGCCCCCTGCATCGTGGGCCCCCTGGTGCTCCACTGATCTCAACTCTAACTCTATATATTCACGTTCAGGGAGAAAAAAAATCAGAGAGAAGGATTCATTGCCTTTTACGATACGGAGCCGCCGCCAAGCCCTAATCTCTCCCGTGAGGGCTGATCTGGAGTCCGTTCGGGGCTCCGGAGAGGGGAATCTGTCGCCATCATCATCATCAACCTTCCTCCATCACCAATTTCATGATGCTCACTGTTGTGCGTGAGTAATTCTATTGTAGGCTTGCGGGACGGTGATGGGTTGGATGAGATTTATCATGTAATCGAGTTAGTTTTGTTAGGGTTTGATCCCTAGTATCCATTATGTTCTAAGATTGATGTTGGTATGACTTTGCTATGCTTAATGCTTATCATTAGGGCCCGAGTGCCATGATTTCAGATCTGAACCTATTATGTTTTCACGAATATATATGAGTTCTTGATCCTATCTTGCAAGTCTATAGTCACCTATTATGTGTTATGATCCGTTAACCCCGAAGTGACAATAATCGGGATACTTACCGGTAATTACCGTAGTTTGAGGAGTTCATGTATTCACTAAGTGTTAATGCTTTGGTTCGGTACTCTATTAAAAGGAGGCCTTAATATCCCTTAGTTTCCAATAGGACCCCGCTGCCACGGGAGGGTAGGACAAAAGATGTCATGCAAGTTCTTTTCCATAAGCACGTATGACTATATTTGGAATACATGCCTACATTACATTGATGAACTGGAGCTAGTTCTGTGTCACCCTATGTTATAACTGTTGCATGAGGAATCACATCTGACATAATTATCCATCACTGATCCATTGCCTACGAGCTTTTCACATATTGTTCTTTGCTTAGTTACTTTTCCGTTGTCACTATTACAATCACTACAAAAAAAGACACATCCATGACATTTTGGGCCGAATGATTTTTTTTTCTGTCATACATATGACACTTCTATGATGATAATTGTGACAAAACCCAGTATCATCATAGATGTGGTGGGCTCCTACTTCTATGACAAAAAATCATGACAAAAAATGGGCTTTTCGTCCTGGGCGGGCCGGAGACGTAGCTGCATGACATTCTTTGGGCCGTCCATGACGGAAAAACCATGGTAGAAGCAAGGCGAGGAAAATTTCGGGGAGTTCCTGGTTACGGTGGGAGGTCGGGGGCCGAGCGATGCGTGTTTCTCTCGTACACGTACGCGCGTGTGTGCGAGGCGTTGGCTCTAACTGAACCCGAGTGAGGCGTTGGGCTCTAACTGAGCCCGAGCAATTGCACTGCAGGCTACGCGTTACTAAACCCGAGTGATCGATCGATGGCTGTTAACTAAACTCGATCGAGCGATTCCTTCGCTACTACTAACTGAAGCCGATCGATTGGATGAACAGTAAGCATTGCGGGAGGGGGTGTGGATGAATAGTGAGTGATGGCGTTGCCTCTGGATGAACAGGACCCCGTGGTGTGGAGGGCTAGATGAACAGTAGACGGTGGAGGGGTGCCCGTGGAGGGGTGGTTGAACAAGACCCCGTGGTGTGGAGGGCTGGATGAACAGTAGACGGTGGAGGGGTGGTTGAACAGTAGCCAGTGGAGTAGCGCGCGGTGGAGGCTGGATGAACAGGAGCCCGTGGAGGCTGGAGGAGGTCGACAGTAGCCCGTGGAGGCTGGAGGAGGTCGACGGTGGAGATGAACAGTATCCCGTGGAGTCCCGTTTTGCGGTACGCCACACCCTTCCTGATGAACAGGACCCCCGTTTCGACCGTAGGAGGTACGCTTCGTCCGTTTTGCGGTACGCCACACCCCTCCCGATCAACAGGACCCCCGTTTCGACCGTAGGAGGTTTGTTTCCTCCATTTTGCGGTACGCCACACCCCTCCCGATCAACAGGACCCCCATTTCGATCGTAGGAGGTCCGTTTCCTCCGTTCTGCGCTACGCCAGGCCTCGTTTCCATCGCCTGTTCCGTTGAAGCCCTCCCGATGAACACGACCACGCATTCCGTTCCGACCCAGCCAGTTGGCTCCCACGCGTTCCGTTGCCTCCCGATAAACACGACGCATTCCGTTGCCTCCCGATGAACACGACGCATTCCGTTGCCTCCCCATGAACACGGCGCATTCTGTTGCCTCCCCATGAACACGACGCATTTCGTTGCCTCCCCATGAACACGACGACGATGTTGTTTCTTTGTTCCGACCCAGCCATGTACACGAGCCCTGGCCGTACGTATGCGCGAGTAGGCGTTCGAGACCCTGCCCGTATGTACACATACGTGGCCGTATTTTCTTTCTTGCACCCTGGCCGCTGTACGTACGTGTACATGCTACGTGCGCGCCTCTACTACGACACGTGCGCGCCTCTACTACGACATGTGCCGCCTCTACATCGACCAGTATGTACGTACACGTTCGCGACCAGAATGACAACACTATATATGCTTCGACCAGGTGGGTCCCGACTGTTAGGCACTTGCCTGCGAAGATGTAGCTGGTGGGTCCCAGTAGTCAGGGGGCGAATCGGTTTATTCTTGCCCGGACACACTTCCTTGCATGCGAAGGTGTAGCTGGTGGGTCCCAGCAGCCAGGGGGGCGAATCGTTTTTTTTGCCCGGACGCACTTCCTCGCGTGCGAAGGTGTAGCTGGTGGGTCCCAGCAGTCGGGGGGCGAATC
>NC_041380.1:307312120-307352174 GCF_002162155.2 Triticum dicoccoides | reverse complement strand
GATGTAGCTCGTGGGTCCCAGCAGTCAGGGGGCGAATCGTTTTTTCTTTCGAACGCACTTCCTTGCATGCGAAGATGTAGCTCGTGGGTCCCAGCAGTCAGGGGGCGAATCATTTTTTTTGCGAAATACGATGGCCCATCCGGTGGGTCCCCGCTGTCAGGTGGAGGAATAATTATTTTGCGCGTAATAAGGAGGCACTTCCTTGTGGCTGCCGTGTGAAGGAAATATGCCCTAGAGGCAATAATAAAGTTATTATTTATTTCCTTATATCATGATAAATGTTTATTATTCATGCTAGAATTGTATTAACCAGAAACATAATACATGTGTGAATACATAGACAAACAGAGTGTCACTAGTATGCCTCTACTTGACTAGCTCGTTGATCAAAGATGGTTATGTTTCCTAACCATAGACATGAGTTGTCATTTGATTAACGGGATCACATCATTAGGAGAATGATGTGATTGACTTGACCCACTCCGTTAGCATAGCACTTGATCGTTTAGTTTGTTGCTATTGCTTTCTTCATGACTTATACATGTTCCTATGACTATGAGATTATGCAACTCACGTTTACCGGAGGAACACTTTGTGTGCCACCAAACGTCACAACGTAACTGGGTGATTATAAAGGTGCTCTACAGGTGTCTCCGAAGGTACTTGTTGGGTTGGCGTATTTCGAGATTAGGATTTGTCACTCCGATTGTCGGAGAGGTATCTCTGGGCCCTCTCGGTAATGCACATCACCTAAGCCTTGCAAGCATTGCAACTAATGAGTTAGTTGCGAGATGATGTATTACAGAACGAGTAAAGAGACTTGCCGGTAATGAGATTGAACTAGGTATTGAGATACGATGATCGAATCTCGGGCAAGTAACATACCGATGACAAAGGGAACAATGTATGTTGTTATGCGGTTTGACCAATAAAGATCTTCGTAGAATATGTGAGAGCCAATATGAGCATCCAGGTTCCGCTGTTGGTTATTGACCGGAGACGTGTCTCGGTCATGTCTACATAGTTCTCGAACCCGTAGGGTCCGCACGCTTAAAGTTCAGTGACGATCGTAATAAGAGTTTTTGTGTTTTGATGTACCGAAGGTTGTTCGGAGTCCTGGATGAGATTGGGGACATGACGAGGAGTCTCGAAATGGTCGAGACATAAAGATTGATATATTGGATGACTATCTTTGGACATCGGAAGGGTTCCGAGCGGTTCAGGCATTTTTCCGGAGTACCGGGAGGTTACCGGAACCCCCCGGGAGAAGTTATGGGCCTTATGGGCCATAAGAAGGAAGCACACCAGCCCACAAGGGGCTGGTGCGCCCCCTTTGGGCAGGAGGCCGAATTGGAGAAGGTTTGGGGGGTGCGCCCCCCCCCTTTCCTTCTCTCCTACTCCTCCTTCCCTTCATCTCCTACTCCAACTAGGGAAGAGGGGAATCCTACTCCCGGTGGTAGTAGGACTCCTCCAGGGCGCGCCATAGGGGCCGGCCCTCTCCCCCTCCTCCACTCCTTTATATACGGGGGTGGGGGCACCCCATAGACACACAAGTTGATCCTCGTGATCGTTCCTTAGCCGTGTGCGGTGCCCCCTTCCACCATATTCCACCTCGGTCATATCGTAGCGGTGCTTAGGCGAAGCCCTGCGTAGGTAGAACATCATCACCGTCATCACGCCGTCGTGCTGACGAAACTCTCCCTTAACGTTTTGCTGGATCGGAACTCAAGGGACGTCACCGAGTTGAACATGTGAAGAACTCGGAGGTGCCGTACGTTCGGTACTTGGATCGGTCGGATCGGGAAGACGTACGACTACTTCCTCTACGTTCTGTCAACACTTCCGTTGCCGGTCTACGAGGGTACGTAGACAACACTCTCCCCTCTTGTTGCTATGCATCACCATGATCTTGCATGTGCGTAGGAATTTTTTTGGAAGTACTACATTCCCCAACAGTGGCATCCGAGCCAAGGTTTTATGCGTTGATGTAATATGCACGAGAAGAACACAAGTGAGTTGTGGGCGATATAAGTCATACTGGTTACCAGCATGTCATACTTTGGTTTGGTGGTATTGTTGGATGAAGCGGCCCGGACCGACATTACGCGTACGCTTACGCGAGACTGGTTTTACCGCCGTGCTATGCACACAGGTGACTAGCGGGTGTCAGTTTCTCCAACTTTAGTTGAACCAAGTGTGGCTACGCCCGGTCCTTGAGAAGGTTGAAATAGCACCAACTTGACAAACTATCGTTGTGGCTTCTATGTAGGTAAGAACAGTTCTTGCTCAGCCCGTAGTAGCCACGTAAAACTTGCAACAACAAAGTAGAGGACGTCTAACTTGTTTTTGTAGGGCATGTTGTGATGTGATATGGTCAAGACGTGATAAGATATAAGTTGTTGTATGAGATGATCATGTTTTGTTGA
Organism: Triticum dicoccoides; assembly: GCF_002162155.2. Classification (NCBI taxonomy): domain Eukaryota; kingdom Viridiplantae; phylum Streptophyta; class Magnoliopsida; order Poales; family Poaceae; genus Triticum; species Triticum dicoccoides. The sequence continues at coordinate 307,349,748 of NC_041380.1, read as the reverse complement.
AGTTATCGGCAACTGGCAAAAGCCTTATGGTTATCTCTCTATTGCATAAGATGCAAGCGCCAAATAATTGCTTTACTTTATCGCTATGCGATAGCAATAGTTGCAAGAGCAATTGTTGGTGAGACAACCATGTGACGACACATTGATATAGATCAAGATGATGGAGATCATGGTGTCATGCCGGTGACGGTGGAGATCATGACGATGCTTTGGAGATGGAGATCAAATGCACAAGATGATGATGGCCATATCATGTCACATATTTTGATTGCATGTGATGTTTATCTTTTATACATCTTATTTTGCCTAGTTCGACGGTAGCTTTATAAGATGATCTCTCACTAATTATCAAGGTACAAGTGTTCTCCCTGAGTATGCACCGTTGCGAAAGTTCTTCGTGCTGAGACACCACGTGATGATCGGGTGTCATAGGCTCTATGTTCAAATACAACGGGTGCAAAACAGTTGCACACGCCGAATACTCAGGTTAAACTTGACGAGCCTAGCATATAACAGATATGGCCTCGGAACACGGAGACCAAAAGGTCGAGCGTGAATCATATAGTAGATATGATCAACATAGTGATGTTCACCATTGAAACTAATCCATCTCACGTGATGATCGGACATGGTTTAGTTGATTTGGATCACGTGATCACTTAGAAGATTAGAGGGATGTCTTTCTAAGTGGGAGTTCTTAAGTAATATGATTAATTGAACTTAAATTTATCATGAACTTAGTCCTGGTAGTATTAGCATATCTATGTTGTAGATCAATAGCTCGCGTTTAGCTCCCCTGTTTTATTTTTGATATGTTCCTAGAGAAAATTAAGTTGAAAGATGTTAGTAGCAATGATGCGGATTGGATCCGTGATCTGAGGATTATCCTCATTGCTGCACAGAAGTATTATGTCCTTAATGCACCACTAGGTGACAGACCTATTGCAGGAGCAGATACAGACGTTATGAATGTTTGGCTAGCTCAATATGATGACTACTTGATAGTTTAGTGCACCATGCTTAAACGGCTTAGAATCGGGACTTCAAAGACGTTTTGAACGTCATGGACCATATGAGATGTTCCAGGAGTTGAAGTTAATATGTCAAGCAAATACCCGAGTTGAGAGATATGAAGTCTCCAACAAGTTCTATAGCTAAAAGATGGAGGAGAATAGCTCAAGCAATGAGCATGTGCTCAAATTGTCTGGGTACTACAATCGCTTGAATCAAGTGGGAGTTAATATTCCAGATAAAATGGTGATTGACAGAATTTTCTAGTCACCATCACCAAGTTAGTAGAACTTCATGATGAACTATGATATGCAAGGGATAACGGAAATGATTCCCAAGATCTTCGTAATGCTGAAATCGACGAAGGTAGAAATCAAGAAAAATATCAAGTGTTGATGATAGACAAGACCACTAGTTTCAAGAAAAGGGCAAAGGGAAGAAGGGGAACTTCAAGAAGAATGACAAGCAACTTGCTGCTCAAGTGAAGAAGCCCAAGTCTGGTCCTAAGCCTGAGACTAAGTGCTTCTACTGCAAAGGGACTGGTCACTGGAAGCGGAACTGCCCCAAGTATTTGGCGGATAAGAAGGATGGCAAAGTGAACAAAGGTATATTTGATATACAGATTATTGATGTGTATTTTACTAGTGTTCGTAGCAACCCCTCGGTATTTGATACTAGTTCAGTTGCTAAGAGTAGTAACTCAAAATGGGAGTTGGAGAATGAACATAGACTAGTTAAGGGTGAAGTGACGATGTGCGTTGGAAGTGGTTCCAAGATTGATATGATCATCATCGCACACTCCCTATACTTTTGGGATTAGTGTTGAACCTAAATAAGTGTTATTTGGTGTTTGCGTTGATCATGAATATGATTTGATCATGTTTATTACAATATGATTATTCATTTAAATAAGAGAATAAATTGTTGTTCTGTTTACATGAATAAAACCTTATATGGTTACACATCCAATGAAAATGGTTCGTTGGATCTCGATCGTAGTGATACACATATTCATAATATTGAAACCAAAAGATGCAAAGTTAATAATGATAGTGCAACTTATTTGTGGCACTGCCGTTTAGGTCATATTGGTGTAAAGCGCATGAAGAAACTCCATGCTGATGGGCTTTTGGAATCACTTGATTATGAATTAGTTGATGCTTGCGAACCATGCCTCATGGGCAAGATGACTAAGAATCCGTTCTCCGGAACAATGGAGCAAGCAACAGATTTGCTGGAAATCATACATACTGATGTATGTGGTCCGATGAATATTGAGGCTCGCGGCAGGTATCATTATTTTCTGATCTTCACAGATGATTTGAGCAGATATGAGTATATCTACTTGATGAAACACAAGTCTGAAACATTTGAAAAGTTCAAAGAATTTCAGAGTGAAGTGGAGAATCATCGTAACAAAAATTAAAGTTTCTACGATATGATCGCAGAAGTAAAATATTTGAGTTACGAGTTTGGCCTTCAGTTAAAAACAATGTGAAATAGTTTCACTACTCACGCCACCTGGAACACCACAGTGTAATGGTGTGTCCGAACGTCATAATCGTACTTTATTAGATATGGTGCGATCTATGATGTCTCTTACCGATCTACCACTATCGTTTTGGGGTTATGCATTAGAGACAACTGCATTCACGTTACATAGGGCACCATCTAAATCCATTGAGACGACACCGTATGAACTATGGTTTGGCAAGAAATCAAAGTTGTCATTTCTGAAAGTTTGGGGCTGCGATGCTTATGTGAAAAAACTTCAACCTGATAAGCTCGAACCCAAATCGGAGAAATGTGTCTTCATAGGATACCCAAAGGAGACTGTTGGGTACACCTTCTATCACAGATCCGAAGGCAAAACTTTTGTTGCTAAATTCGGAGTTTTTCTAGAGAAGGAGTTTCTCTCGAAAGAAGTGAGTGGGAGAAAAGTAGAACTTGATGAGGTAACTGTACCTGCTCCCTTATTGGAAAGTAGTACATCACAGAAACCGGTTTCTGTGACACCTACACCAATTAGAGATGAAGCTAATGATAATGATCATGGAACTTCAGATCAAATTACTACCGAACCTCATAGATCAACCAGAGTAAGATCCGCACCAGAGTGGTACGGTAATCCCGTTATGGAAGTCATGCTACTAGATCATGATGAACCTACGAACTATGAAGAAGCGATGGTGAGCCCAGATTCCGCAAAATGGCTAGAAGCCATGAAATCTGAGATGGGATCCATGTATGAGAACAAAGTGTGGACTTTGGTTGACTTGCCCGTTGATCGGCAAGCAATTGAGAATAAATGGATCTTCAAGAAGAAGACTGACGCTGACGGTAATGTTACTGTCTACAAAGCTCGACTTGTTGCAAAAGGTTTTCAACAAGTTCAAGGGATTGACTACGATGATACCTTCTCACCCATAGCGATGCTTAAGTCTGTCCGAATCATGTTAGCAATTGCCGCATTTTATGATTATGAAATTTGGCAAATGGATGTCAAAACTGCATTCCCGAATGGATTTCTGGAAGAAGAGTTGTATATGATGCAACCAGAAGGTTTTGTCGATCCAAAGGGAGCTAACAAAGTGTGCAAGCTCCAGCGATCCATTTATGGACTGGTGCAAGCCTCTCGGAGTTGGAATGAACGCTTTGATAGTGTGATCAAAGCATTTGGTTTTGTACAGACTTTTGGAGAAGCCTGTATTTACAAGAAAGTGAGTGGGAGCACTACATCATTTCTGATAAGTATATGTGAATGACATATTGTTGATCGGAGATAATGTAGAATTATTCTGCAAAGCATAAAGGAGTGTTTGAAAGGAGTTTTTCAAAGTAAGACCTTGGTGAAGCTGCTTACATATTGAGCATCAAGATCTATAGAGATAGATCAAGATGCTTGATAAGTTTTTCAATGAGTATATACCTTGACAAGATTTTGAAGTAGTTCAAAATGGAACAGTCAAAGAAGGAGTTCTTGCCTATGTTACAAGGTGTGAAGTTGAGTAAGACTCAAAACTCGATCACGGCAGAAGATAGAGAGAGAATGAAAGTCATTACCTATGCCTCAGCCATAGGTTCTATAAAGTATGCCATGCTGTGTACCAGGCCTATTGTATACCCTGCCCTGAGTTTGGCAAAGGAGTACAATAGTGATCTAGAAGTAGATCACTAGACATTGGTCAAAATTATCCTTAGTGGAATAAGGATATGTTTTCTCGATTATGGAAGTGACAAAAGGTTCGTCGTAAAGGGTTACATCGATGCAAATTTTGACAGTGATCCAGATGACTCTAAATCTCAATCTGGATACATATTGAAAGTGGGAGCAATTAGCTAGAGTAGCTCCATGCAGAGCATTGTTGACATAGAAATTTGCAAAATACTTACGGATCTGAATGTGGCAGACCCGTTGACTAAACTTCTCTCACAAGCAAAACATGATCACACCTCAGTACTCTTTGGGTGTTAATCACATAGAGATGTGAACTAGATTATTGACTCTAGTAAACCCTTTGGGTGTTGGTCACATGTCGATGTGAACTATGGGTGTTAATCACACGGTGATGTGAACTATTGATGTTAAATCACATGGCGATGTGAACTAGATTATTGACTCTAGTGCAAGTGGGAGACTGAAGGAAATATGCCCTAGAGGCAATAATAAAGTTATTATTTATTTCCTTATATCATGATAAATGTTTATTATTCATGCTAGAATTGTATTAACCGGAAACATAATACATGTGTGAATACATAGACAAACAGAGTGTCACTAGTATGCCTCTACTTGACTAGCTCGTTGATCAAAGATGGTTATGTTTCCTAACCATAGACATGAGTTGTCATTTGATTAACGGGATCACATCATTAGGAGAATGATGTGATTGACTTGACCCATTCCGTTAGCATAGCACTTGATCGTTTAGTTTGTTGCTATTGCTTTCTTCATGACTTATACATGTTCCTATGACTATGAGATTATGCAACTCACGTTTACCGGAGGAACACTTTGTGTGCCACCAAACATCACAACGTAACTGGGTGATTATAAAGGTGCTCTACAGGTGTCTCCGAAGGTACTTGTTGGGTTGGCGTATTTTGAGATTAGGATTTGTCACTCCGATTGTCAGAGAGGTATCTCTGGGCCCTCTCGGTAATGCACATCACCTAAGCCTTGCAAGCATTGCAACTAATAAGTTAGTTGCGAGATGATGTATTACAGAACGATTAAAGAGACTTGCCAGTAACGAGATTGAACTAGGTATTGAGATACCGACGATCGAATCTCGGGCAAGTAACATACCGATGACAAAGGGAACAACGTATGTTGTTATGCGGTTTGACCGATAAAGATCTTCGTAGAATATGTGGGAGCCAATATGAGCATCCAGGTTCCGCTATTGGTTATTGACCGGAGATGTGTCTCGGTCATGTCTACATAGTTCTCGAACCCGTAGGGTCCGCACGCTTAAAGTTCGGTGACGATCGTAATAAGAGTTTTTGTGTTTTGATGTACCGAAGGTTGTTCGGAGTCCCGGATGAGATCGGGGACATGACGAGGAGTCTCGAAATGGTCGAGACGTAAAGATTGATATATTGGATGACTATGTTTGGACTTCGGAAGGGTTCCGAGTGGTTCAGGCATTTTTCCGGAGTACCGGGAGGTGACCGGAACCCCCCGGGAGAAGTTATGGGCCTTGTGGGCCATAAGAAGGAAGCACACCAGCCCACAAGGGGCTGGTGCGCCCCCTTTGGGCAGGAGGCCGAATTGGAGAAGGTTTGGGGGGTGCGTCCCCCCCCCCTTTTCCTTCTCTCCTACTCATTCCCTTACTCTCCTACTCGAACTAGGGAAGGGGGGAATCCTACTCCCGGTGGAAGTAGGGCTCCTCTAGGGCGTGCCATAGGGGCCAGCCCTCTCCCCCTCCTCCACTCCTTTATATACGGGGGTGGGGGGCACCCCATAGACACACAAGTTGATCCTCGTGATCGTTCCTTAGCCGTGTGCGGTGCCCCCTTCCACCATATTTCACCTCGGTCATATAGTAGCGGTGCTTAGGCGAAGCCCTGCGTCGGTATAACATCATCACCGTCATCACGCCGTCGTGCTGACGAAACTCTCCCTCAATGTTTTGCTGGATCGGAACTCGAGGGACGTCACCGAGTTGAACATGTGCAGAACTTGGAGGTGCCGGACGTTCGGTACTTGGATCAGTCGGATCAGGAAGACGTACGACTACTTCCTCTACGTTGTGTCAACACTTCCTTTGCCGGTCTACGAGGGTACATAGACAACACTCTCCCCTCTCGTTGCTGTGCATCACCACGATCTTGCATGTGCGTAGGAATTTTTTTGAAATTACTACGTTCCCCAACACCATGGACCCAGCTGTCAGCCTCTCCACGTACAGTCCACGTCCGATGGAAGTCGTTCCTTGACCACATTGACCACGCCACACCGAGAGCAACAGGGCTGTGGACGATGGCGAGGCCTAGGAAGGGGACGACGTGGAGCCGGGGAAGACGCGATAGTGGATGCACACGCGGAGAGGAGTACGAGGGTTCATTGGTTTGGCTGCGCTGCCGCCGCCACAGAATAACAGGGGGTGTGGGTGAGTGGAGGGATGGCCTGGCCAGCGGTGGGAGTAGTAGGGGGCGGTGAGGCCTCCGCGGCAGCACAGCCGGCCACGGGAGGCAGGAGCAGGCAACACGATCGGCGCTGCTTTGGGCGGCTGGAGCAAGAAGACCAGAGGTTGAAGAAGTGATGTCTACTACACAACCTTCTTCTTGTAGATGTTGTTGGGCCTCCAAGTGCAGAGGTTTGTAGGACAGTAGCAAATTTCTCTCAAGTGGATGACCTAAGGTTTATCAATCCGTGGGAGGCGTAGGATGAAGATGGTCTCTCTCAAGCAACCCTGCAACCAAATAACAAAGAGTCTCTTGTGTCCCCAACACACCCAATACAATGGTAAATTGTATAGGTGCACTAGTTCGGCGAAGAGATGGTGAAACAAGTGGTATATGGATAGTAGATAAAGGTATTTGTAATCTGAAATTATAAAAACAGCAAGGTAACTAATGATAAAAGTGAGCGTAAACGGTATTGCAATGATAGGAAACAAGGCCCAGGGTTCATACTTTCGCTAGTGTAAGTTCCCTCAACAATAATATCATAATTGGATCACATAACTATCCCTCAACATGCAACAAAGAGTCACTCCAAAGTCACTAATAGCGGAGAACGAACAAAGAGATTATGGTAGGGTATGAAACCACCTCAAAGTTATTCTTTCCAATCAATCAGTTGGGCTATTCCTATAAGTGTCACAAACAGCCCTAGGGTTCGTACTAGAATAACACCTTAAGACACAAATCAGCCAAAACCCTAATGTCACCTAGATACTCCAATGTCACCTCAAGTATCCGTGGGTATGATTATACGATATGCATCACACAATCTCAGATTCATCTATTCAACCAACACAAAGGACCTCAAGGAGTGCCCCAAAGTTTCTACCGAAGAATCACGATGAAAACATGTGCCAACCCCTATGCATAGGTTCATGGGCGGAACCCGCAAGTTGATCACCAAAACATACATCAAGTGAATCACGTGATATCCCATTGTCACCACAGATACGCACGGCAAGACATACATCAAGTGTTCTCAAATCTTTAAAGACTCAATCTGATAAGATTACTTCAAAGGGGAAACTCAATTCATTACAAGAGAGTAGAGGGGGGAAGAAACATCATAGGATCCAAATATAATAGCAAAGCTCGCGATACATGAAGATCGTATCACCTCAAGAACACGAGAGAGAGAGAGATCAAACACATAGTTACTGGTACATACCCTCAGCCCCGAGGGAGAACTACTCCCTCCTCGTCATGGAGAGCACCGGGATGATGAAGATGGCCACCGGAGAAGGATTGCCCCCTCCGGCAGGGTGCCGGAATGTGTCTAGATTGGTTTTCGGTGGCTACGGAGGCTTCTGGCGGTGGAACTCCCGATCTATTGTGCGTTCTGGAAGTTTTAGGGTACGTGAAGATATATGGGTGCAGGAAGTACGTCGGTGGAGCTTCAGGGGCCCCACGAGGCAGGGGGGCGCGCCCCCACCCGCGTGAGCGCCTCCCTTGGCTCCTGACGTGGGGTCCAAGTCCATCCGGTAGCTTTCCTTCCAGAAATAACTTCTCCAGTTGATTTCGTTCCGTTTCGACTCCGTTTGATATTCCTTTTCTTCGAAACACTAAAATAGGCAAAAAAAAAACAACAATTCTGGGCTGGGCCTCCGGTTAATAGGTTAGTCCCAAAAATAATATAAAAGTGGATAATAAAGCCCAATATTGCCCAAAACAGTAGATAAGATAGCATGGAGCAATCAAAAATTATAGATACGTTGGAGACGTATCAAGCATCCCCAAGTTTAATTCCTGCTCGTCCTCGAGTAGGTAAATGATAAAAGAAAAAAAATTGATGTGGAATGCTAGTTGGCATAATTTCAATGTAATTCTTCTTAACTATGGTATGAATATTCAGATCCGAAAGATTCAAGACAAAATTTCATATTGACATAAAATTGATAATACTTCAAGCATACTAACTAAGCAATTATGTCTTATCAAAATAACATGACCAAAGAAAGTTCATCCCTACAAAATCATATGGTTTAGTCATGTTTCATTTTCGTCACACAAGAATGCTCTCATCATGCACAACCCCGATGACAAGCCAAGCAATTCTTTCATACTTTAGTAATCTCAAACTCATAAACTTTCATGCAATACATGTCACAGCCCCAGTTCAGCCCTTGCTTGACTTTGCTTGTTCATCATGCCATCATGTTTAAATTCCAAAGAAATTTGAAATGGGGATTGTTGAAACCCTAGCACCAAATGAAATTTAACTAGGTTCAATAAAAATATTTTCAATAACCCAGAATGCCTTTTGGAAATGTTCATGATTTCTGTTAAAGGTGAAAACCTCTTCCAAAAATGATGAACATATTTCTAGGCCATCCTGGATTTTTGAATTAAATTATATAGTATTTGCATTTGGGCATTTAATTGCTAATAATATTTTAAATGCTCACATAATCACAAACTGAAATGTTTACTGTTGGAAATATTCCAAACAATGACATGGAGCAGTTTCATGATTTTTGATAATGCCCTGGCATTTTTAATAAAGCCCTAAAGTTTACAGAATAATAGAAAACATTAATAAAACAGAAACTAGAGCAGAGAGAGAAACCCACCTGGCTTACCTAGCCTGGCGCTGTTACAGCCCAGCTAGCCAGCACACCTGGCGGCCCAGCCTACCAGGGGCAGCCTCGTCTTCTACCTCTTGCCAGTAGGCAGAGGAGAAGCTGGGCATGGCGCACGCGCGCGCCACCTCCACCCTGCTCGCCTGCCTCCTCGACGGCATGGACGGCTCCAGACGATGCCACGTAGCCCTCTCGACCCCCTCTCACTCCCCCCCGGCCTCGTCCCCTCCTCTGGCTCTCTCCCTCGCACCACCCGAACGCGCCGCCGCCGCCGACGTGCACCACCGCAGCCACCGCCTCCCCCTCGCTTCCCTGACTGGCTCCCGAGCTCCTGCACCTCGTCGCCAGCCCCCTCACCGAGCCACGCGACTGGAAGACCCCCGAAGCTCTGCCCCCGACATCTTCTTCTTCCTCGGGTCACCGAGATCGCCGGCGACCTCCTGCCGTCACCGGTCCCTCCCCGAGCTCCCCGAGGCCATCGTCGCAACCGTCGTGATCCACTGACTCTTCTCCCTTCCTCCGTTTTTCCTCTCGCACGCCGTAGCCGCCGCGCCACTTGCGCCCGATCGCCGGCCGCCGCCCCGAGCTCGTTTCCGACGAGCTCCGGCCTCCCTAGCCGCCGCTGCTTGCTGTGCTGGATGTGGGAGAGCTCCAGCTCCCCGCGGGTGCCCTCCATCGCTCGTTTGGGCGCTGGGAGAGCGAAACCGAGCCCTCTGTCGCGCCTGTTGCCACCGGCGACGAGCCGCCGGCTGGTTAGGCCCTGTTGACCAGGGGTTTGACTTTCCCCCTGACTCACTGACACGCGGGCCCGACCCTACTAATTAATCTAGTATTAGTGCTAATTAAACCAGGATAGTTTAGTTAGTAACTGACACGCGGGACCCACTGGTCAGATTGACCTGGGCCGCTCCGTTGACCGCTGACGTTAGTGTGATGTCATGCTGACACAGTAAATCATTTACTGGATTTTGTTTAATTCTAAATAACCAAAAAATCCAGAAAATGATTTGAACTTCAAAAATTCATAGAAATTAAACCGTAACTCCAAATGAAATAAGTTATATATGAAAAATTATCAGAAAAATGCAATCTATCCATCTGTACCATTTTCATGCATGAAAAACTAAGTTATACCTGCTGTATAACTGAAAACATGTTAATGGCATTTACATAACCACATGTGGAGTTTGAATTTGAACCTTGGGTTCAAACCAACTTCATTTAATTTGATTTCTAGTTGCATTAGCTCAAACACAAGCATATTGCCATGTCATGATCATGCATCATATTGTGCATTGCATTGATCGTGTGTTCTTTCTCTGTTGCCGGTGTTGTCCCCTCTCGATAGACGTGGTTTCGACGATGAGATCGATGACACCGATGAAGAACTATATTATCTTTAGAAGTGCCAGGCAAGCAAAACCCCCTTGCTCATTCCGATACAATCCCACTCTCTCGCTCCTGCTCTCTTTTACTGCAATAGGACAACAATGTTTCAACTATTACATGCTGCGGTAGTTGAACCCCTTTCCTCTGCATGACCTGTCATTGCCACAGTAAATAGATGAAACCCACTAGCATGAGTAGGAGTTGTTTGAGCCCTGATGTGCCTACTCATTCATGCTTGTTGTCATGCCCGCTACTGCTTAGAGTTGAGTCGGGTCTGATTCATCGGGGATGAATTGGAATGTGGTGAACATGTCCCACCGTTGAGAGCTAAGTGTGTGAACACGATTTGGTAAAGGTAGCGGTGAGAGGCCATGTAGGAGTACATGGTGGGTTGTCTCATTGCAGCCGTCCTTAGGAACTGAGTTCTGTGTTTGTGATCCATGAACAGCTACTATCACGCATTGGAATGCTTAAGTGCCCCTCTCGACTTATTAATCAACCTGATCTCTGTCGAGGAGTTGCAACTAGTTTCTAGTGTTTGTAGGTTGTGTTAGTAGTCTACCAAGTGGTACCCGGTACAGGTGGGCTTGGGACAGACTAGGCACCGTGGCATGGTGTACCAAGCGTAGATCCACCCGTCGAGGTGGGCTTGGGAACCCTGCACACATCGTTTGGGGCCGTGAGCGACACCCCGGCCGGATCTCCTTGCGGATAGAACCCGAATAGGCGATAAACCTGGACAAGAGACTTGTTGGTTAGTCAGGTCATGGCCGACTCCCTCGCTCGGCTTCCGCTTGAAGGTTGCCGAGGTACATGACGTGTACAGGGCGATAAGTGGCGAGAGCGTGTGTGAAGAAGTACACCCCTGCAGGGTTATCATTATCTATTCGAATAGCCGGATTCCTCGGATATGGAAACTTGGACCCCTTGCATAGTTCATAGACAAGCGAAAGTGGATACTTTAAAATGCGCAAGATAAGTGTGAGTGCTATGGATGGCGTTCTCGCAGACGGGAGCGGATCCATAGTGGTGTATTGGTATGGTGAATTTGTGGACTCGTGTGCGCCACCTCAAAGAGTTACTTGCAGTCATAGTTCAGGATAGCCACCGAGTCAAAGCTGGCCTGCTGCAGTTAAACTCCACCACCCCCTTTGTTGATACCGATGCATATGTAGTTAGTTCTGATGTAAGTCTTGTTGGGTACATTTGTACTCACGTTTGCTTAATTTATGTTTTGCAGAGAGACTTCAGTCCCGCTAGTAGTTCCGCTTGGACTTCGACGTTTAGCTCGTTACCTCAGCTACGATCTTGTACCTTGGGAGGGTCTTGTAGACAGTCAGGCTTCTCAGCCTTTTTCATTTGTAGATGTCTGTACTCAGACATGTTAACCTTCCGCATGTGCTTTGACTTGTATGCTCTGAATGTTGGGTCGTGAGACCCATGTTTGTAATATCTTGCTCCTCGGAGCCTATTGAATAAATACTTGAGTCGTAGAGTCTTGTTGTGATGCCATGTTGTATGTACTCATATCGGGCATATTGTGTGTATGATTGAAATGCTTGGTATGAGTGGGATCCGACAATCTAGTTGTTTATCCTTTGCAGCCTATCATATGGGGAAATGTAGTCTAGTGCTTTCTGAGCGATAGTAGTCCGCTACAGCCCGGTTCACCGGAGTCCTGCTAGCCCAGCACTACTGCTTGGAACACTTGACTGGCCGGCATGTGTTTCACTTCGTTCATGTGTCTGTCCCTTCGGGGAAATGCCACGCGGTGACTTCCGGAGTGCTGCCTAGCCTGCTACAGCCTGGGTTACCGGAGTCCTGTTAGCCCAGTGCTACAGCCCGGATTCACACGTTGATGACCGACATGCTTGATGTGATTCATGTATGACTGTCCTCATGGGTTAGCGCCACTTTGGGTTCACGACTAGCCATGTCAGCCCGGATTCTCTGTCATATGGATGCTAGCGACACTATCATATACGTGAGCCAAAAGGCGCAAACGGTCCCGGGCCAGGTAAGGTGGCACCCGTGGAATACCGTGCGTGAGGCCGCAAAGTGATATGATGTGTTACATGCTAGATCGATGTGGCTTAGGATCGGGGTCCTGACAGCTTTGGTATCAGAGCCTAACTGCCTGTAGGATTACCAAGCCAAACTGGTCGAAGTCGAGTCTAGAAATGCTTTAATTATATAAGGGAATTGATTGTGGATGGGAACGTAAGGCTCTTTTACTCCTTATCCTCATGACCTTCTGATCTGAGTCATCCTCTTCTCTTCTACGGGGATTAAGAACTAGGCCTTCTCATCTATTTATCAGGATGACGAGTTACTATGATAGAGACTTATAGGATTGATGGATTCAAGCCTTAGTTCAGTTTCCACTACTTCCGTGTGTTCATAATTGGTCTCGGAACCTTGATATTGTGATATTGAGTGGTTATGCCACCATTTTGCAGGATGTCTCAAATCTTTTGAGCACTTATAGCCGTTATGCTGTCCGAGTCATCCCAGGTTTCTAGATAATCTGATGCATTTGCAAATCCCTTCTTCCCGTTTCCGACGTCCTATTGGGCCAGAATAAGCACACTAACGATCTGTTGAGGTACTCTACTACCTCGACATATATGTTGGAGCTATTATTATGACCCTAGGTGTTTTAGGGAGTCACCTAGTAATCTAGCCATGTCTTGTGTTCCCAGTGTGATGATTCTGGCCATCGTTCTCGAAAGCATCCCGTGATGCCATTTAGTTAGTAGGTATTCTACTCCTGGGTTCTTGAACCCGAGATTCACCCTACTTACTTCATGTTGATAGTGTTGCTAGTTCCTTTAGGATATTAGTAACCTTGCGACAGTCCTCGAGGTCCGTGGTATTTCCTTCTTCCAAATATCATGAACCATTAAGGCGGAAGCTATTTGAACCAAAAGCTCACAATCAGAGTACTCTTGAGGAGTTCTCCATTCATAATTGTGATTCTACCAGTTCTACCTTTCTGCATGGGTTATCAGGAAGAAACCTATTGAACTTGGTTCGACATACTAATCTATGCATCCACAACTCAGAAAGTTATATGTTCCTTGAGTTGACCCTCCTCAGCTGTATTCTGACCCTAGTCTATCAATTGATAGTCAGGAATAGTTGTGCATTCGTGTTCATCGATGCCTATTATTCTTGTGGTCTGTCAAGCCATCCTATTCCAGAATGACTAGGAGAAACAAACTCCAGAACCTCATCCATATCTAGGATTGGGTCAAAACAATTGTATTCCGCAGATCAAAATGCCAATCCAGCTTTTGCTCTGCTCTACCTTGGAGTGTTACCATCTTTATGTCAGGAGTGTCATGATAATTGCACCACCTCTTATGAATTCTTGACGCAGTAATACTTCTTGCCATCATTGTTCATTCCTCGGTTCCTTGTTATTGTAACCGGAGTGCCAACAAGTGTACTGTGATGTGCGAAATCAATACTCCTAGCAACTCCGTTGCTTGGTAGTTAATGGAAAATACTCTCATTCTTAGCGTGCTGGTTATTGAATCATCACCCTAAGGTTTATCGTGCTACCTAGTCCTTATTTCCGGTGCACTCTCCGATCAATGAGTTAGGTCAATCCCTCACTCTTTTGATCATATCATCTTTCCCTGAAAAGCAAGATTGTTCTCGAACTTAATAACATATCAGTGGTTCATGATTTTCTGAAAATCTTCTCGGAAGTATTACCTGGTTGGCACCTGACTGCTATGTTGAGTTCGTGATCAAGTTGGTTTTCTTATAAATCACCCCTTCTCCAAGAATCTATGTTGGATATCCCTGAGCTAGTTGGTTAAGCTAGACAACAACTTGGGGAGTTGGAAGGTAAAAGCTTTGCTTAACTTAGTTCATCTCTAAGGGATATCTTCTGTGTGTGTGTTGAAGAAAGATGATATCTTCATCAATTGGTCCTCATGATCAGTTGTTGGACCTATTGTCTTACCCAATCTTTGATTTGAGTATGGGCTATCGTCAAATCAAATTAGAACCAACGATATTCATAATGTTGTCTTACTCGTGGTTGTTCCTCGAGCATACACCATTACATCCTTTGGTTGACCAATGCTATCACCGTGTTCACATGATGGTGGAAGTCCAGTGATATGGAAATTCCGATGAGTTGTTGTTGAGCCCATCAGCAGCATTTTGTCTCCCCCATGATTCATGTTGAACATCGACCTAGTGTTGAAAACTTTGTAAGCAATGCCTTCGTGTTCCGTTCATGAGGCTTATGCTTTGATGGAAGAAGTGAATTCCTCGAATTCATGTGCATTTGGTGCAAGTTGCCGCCGTGAGTTTGAGAAAGATTTTTTTTGCCTCCTCTGGAATCATCCCAAGTTAGTCATGCACGTGCGAAGTGCTCTATGGTTTGATAGGTTGGCCGCCTCCACTCCATATGTGTTCCTAGCACACCAAGCCACTGATTGATTTGCTCGAGGATAATAAGTTCTAAGTGCTAGTCCTGAAGGTACCAGACGGATTTGTACAGGATTCCGTTATCCTCGATGATGGTTCCCAACCAGAACTCGGTAGTGTTTTATTATAAGACTACCATGTGGTCATGCTTGTCTAGGACAGTATGTTCACAGGTGTGTAGCAGAACCAGCTCATGTTTTGGAGCTTGCTATCGTAGTTCATCTCCCGAGAGTCTCACAACGTTATCTCGTCGATTTGTGTTGCAACTCTTCTTTTCAGACATGTGAGTCTGAAGTATCCTGTTTCTAACCAGATCTGAATCTCAGGCAGATATGATGGTTGGAACATTCCCGACATTTGCATTTCGTTCCCAGCTTACACCGCCTTGTGCCAATCTCCCTTGGCCTGCACTTCTCAGTAATTGCTATCCAGGATCATCTTCAAAAGTGGTCTTGTCATGGGTTCCATCCATTTTCGGTGATAAGCAAAAGTCCCCATTGCGTTGTCTTCAACAAGGTAGTCCACATCATCTACTCTAGTTTGAGTATGCCACTCTTTCGAACTCCATCAAATGATCGTTTATAAATTGCCTTAGGCTGGTAAGAAGAGTTCCAATGATCTCTGTATCAAAAGTACTCCTTTTTGCCATTTAAGGTAATAACTCTACGATTCACCTTCCCCAAGGTGCCCCGTTATGGAATCATGGCAATTATTTCCTCGCCACCCTCACACCATCCACCATCTCTCTAAGCGTGGAAGTGTTGCCCACTAAATCAACCTCGTTGTTTGTTATTCCATCCCTCTCGGTGTGTTTTGTGTCTCAACTCAAGATGTTTCAACATCTCATTCCACGAGTTGATCTTGAGTGCTCGATCTTCAAGGAGATCGTTTCCCATAGAGTTTCTTTCTATCGCCATCGTGTTGGATGAAGATCTCGAAAGCAAAGACGTCAAGATCAATATGATGCAATGAAGCTACTTCTTCGAGAAGGGCAGTTGGATCGTGAAGATTGTGTTAGCTTGTGTCCCTCTGTCTTCTTACCTCACGACTTGAATCTCGGGACGAGATTCCTGTTTAGTGGGGGTGAGCTGTCACAGCCCCAGTTCAGCCCTAGCTTGACTTTGCTTGTTCATCATGCCATCATGTTTAAATTCCAAAGAAATTTGAAATGGGGATTGTTGAAACCCTAGCACCAAATGAAATTTAACTAGGTTCAATAAAAATATTTTCAATAACCCAGAATGCCCTTTGGAAATGTTCATGATTTCTGTTAAAGGTGAAAACCTCTTCCAAAAAGGATGAACATATTTCTAGGCCATCCTGGATTTTTGAATTAAATTATATAGTATTTGCATTTGGGCATTTAATTGCTAATAATATTTTAAATGCTCAAATAATCACAAACTGAAATGTTTACTGTTGGAAATATTCCAAACAGTGACATGGAGCAGTTTCATGATTTTTGATAATGCCCTGGCATTTTTAATAAAGCCCTAAAGTTTACAGAATAATAGAAAACATTAATAAAACAGAAACTAGAGTAGAGAGAGAAACCCACCTGGCTTACCTGGCCTGGCGCTGTTACAGCCCAGCTGGCCAGCACACCTGGCGGCCCAGCCCACCAGGGGCAGCCTCGTCTTCTACCTCTTGCCAGTAGGCAGAGGAGAAGCTGGGCATGGCGCACGCGCGCGCCACCTCCACCCTGCTCGCCTGCCTCCTCGGCGGCCTGGACGGCTCCAGACGATGCCACGCAGCCCTCTCGACCCCCTCTCACTATCCCCCGGCCTCGTCCCCTCCTCTGGCTCTCTCCCACGCACCACCCAAACGCGCCGTCGCCGCCGACGTGCACCACCGCAGCCACCGCCTCCCTCTCACTTCCCTGACTGGCTCCCGAGCTCCTGCACCTCGTCGCCAGCCCCCTCACCGAGCCACGCGACTGGAAGACCCCGGAAGCTCCGCCCCCAACATCTTCTTCTTCCTCGGGTCACCTAGATCGCCGGCGACCTCCTGCCGTCACCAGTCCCTCCCCGAGCTCCCCGAGGCCACCGTCGCAACCGCCGTGAGCCACTGACTCTTCTCCCTTCCTCCGTTTTTCCTCTCGCACGCCGTAGCCGCTGCGCCACTTGCGCCCGATCGCCGACCGCCGCCCCGAGCTCGTTTCCGACGAGCTCCAGCCTCCCTAGCCACTGCTGCTTGCTGTGCTGGATGTGGGAGAGCTCCAGCTCCCCGCGGGTGCCCTCCGCCGCTCGTTTGGGCGCCGGGAGAGCGAAACCGAGCCCTCCGCCGCGCCTGTTGCCACCGGCGACGAGCCGCCGGCTGGTTAGGCGCTGTTGACCAGGGGTTTGACTTTCCCCCTGACTCACTGACACGCGGGCCCGGTCCTACTAATTAATCTAGTATTAGTGCTAATTAAACCAGGATAGTTTAGTTAGTAACTGACACGCGGGACCCACTGGTCAGATTGACCTGGGCTGCTCCGTTGACCGCTGACGTCAGCGTGATGTCATGCCGATGCAGTAAATCATTTACTGGATTTTGTTTAATTCCAAATAACCAGAAAATCTAGAAAATGATTTGAACTTCAAAAATTCATAGAAATTAAACCGTAACTCCAAATGAAATAAGTTATATATGAAAAATTATCATAAAAATGCAATCTATCCATCTGTACCATTTTCATGCATGAAAAACTAAGTTATACCTGCTGTATAACTGAAAACATGTTAATGGCATTTACATAACCACATGTGGAGTTTGAATTTGAACCTTGGGTTCAAACCAACTTTATTTAATTTGATTTCTAGTTGCATTAGCTCAAACACAAGCATATTGCCATGTCATGATCATGCATCATATTGTGCATTGCATTGATCGTGTGTTCTTTCTCTGTTGCCGGTGTTGTCCCCTCTCGATAGACGTGGTTTCGACGATGAGATCGATGACACCGATGAAGAACTATATTATCTTCAGAAGTGACAGGCAAGCAAAACCCCCTTGCTCATTCCGATACAATCCCACTCTCTCGCTCCTGCTCTCTTTTACTGCAATAGGACAACAACGTTTCAACTATTACATGCTGCGGTAGTTGAACCCCTTTCCTCTGCATGACCTGTCATTGCCACAGTAAATAGATGAAACCCACTAGCATGAGTTGGAGTTGTTTGAGCCCTGATGTGCCTACTCATTCATGCTTGTTGTCATGCCCGCTACTGCTTAGAGTTAAGTCGGGTCTGATTCATCAGGGATGAATTGGAATGTGGTGAACATGTCCTCCCGTTGAGAGCTAAGTGTGTGAACATGATTTGGTAAAGGTAGCGGTGAGAGGCCATGTAGGAGTACATGGTGGGTTGTCTCATTGCAGCCGTCCTCAGGAACTGAGTTCTGTGTTTGTGATCCATGAACAGCTACTACCATGCATTGGAATGCTTAAATGCCCCTCTCGACTTATTAATCAACCTGATCTCTGTCCAGGAGTTGCAACTAGTTTCTGGTGTTTGTAGGTTGTGTTAGTAGTCTATCAAGTGGTACCCGATACAGGTGGGCTTGGGACAGACTAGGCACCGTGGCACGGTGTACCAAGCGTAGATCCACCCGTCGAGGTGGGCTTGGGAAACCTGCACACATCGTTTGGGGCCGTGAGCGACACCCCAACCGGATCTCCTTGCGGATGGAACCCGAATAGGCGATAAACCTGGACAAGAGACTTGTTGGTTAGTCAGGTCATGGCCGACTCCCTCGCCCGGCTTCCGCTTGAAGGTTGCCGAGGTACATGACGTGTACAGGGTGATAAGTGGCGAGAGCGTGTGTGAAGAAGTACACCCCTGCAGGGTTATCATTATCTATTCGAATAGCCGGATTCCTCAGATATGGAAACTTGGATCCCTTGCATAGTTCATAGACAAGCGAAAGTGGATACTTTAAAATGCGCAAGATAAGTGTGAGTGCTATGGATGGCGTTCTCGCAGGGAGACAGGAGCGGATCCATAGTGGTGTATTGGTATGGTGAATTTGTGGACTCGTGTGCGCCACCTCAAAGAGTTACTTGCAGTCATAGTTCAGGATAGCCACCGAGTCAAAGCTGACCTGCTGCAATTAAACTCCACCACCCCCTTTGTTGATACCGATGCATATGTAGTTAGTTCTGATGTAAGTCTTGCTGGGTACATTTGTACTCACGTTTGCTTAATTTATGTTTTGCAGAGAGACTTCAGTCCCGCTAGTAGTTCCGCTTGGACTTCGACGTTTAGCTCGTTACCTCAGCTACGATCTTGTACCTTGGGAGGGTCTTGTAGATAGTCAGGCTTCTCAGCCTTTTTCATTTGTAGATGTCTGTACTCAGACATGTTAAGCTTCCGCATGTGCTTTGACTTGTATGCTCTGAATGTTGGGTCGTGAGACCCATGTTTGTAATATCTCGCTCCTCGGAGCCTATTGAATAAATACTTGAGTCGTAGAGTCTTGTTGTGATGCCATGTTGTATGTACTCATATCGGGCATATTGTGTGTATGATTGAAATGCTTGGTATGAGTGGGATCCGACAATCTAGTTGTTTATCCTTTGCAGCCTATCATATGGGGAAATGTAGTCTAGTGCTTTCTGAGCGATAGTAGTCCGCTACAGCCCGGTTCACCGGAGTCCTGCTAGCCCAGCACTACTGCTTGGAACACTTGACTGGCCGGCATGTGTTTCACTTCGTTCATGTGTCTGTCCCTTCGGGGAAATGCCACGCGGTGACTTCCGGAGTGCTGCCTAGCCTGCTACAGCCCGGGTTACCGGAGTCCTGTTAGCCCAGTGCTACAGCCCGGATTCACACGTTGATGACCGACATGCTTGATGTGATTCATGTATGACTGTCCTCATGGGTTAGCGCCGCTTTGGGTTCACGACTAGCCATGTCGGCCTGGGTTCTTTGTCATATGGATGCTAGCGACACTATCATATACGTGAGCCAAAAGGCACAAACGGTCCCGGGCCAGGTAAGGTGGCGCCCATGGGAATACCGTGCGTGAGGCCGCAAAGTGATATGATGTGTTACATGCTAGATCGATGTGGCTTAGGATCGGAGTCCTGACAATACATGAGCGTGAGCCATGGATATAGCACTATAGGTGGAATAGAATATAATGAGGGGGTTATGTGGAGAAGACAAAAAAGAGAATGTCTCACATCAACGAGGCTAATCAATGGGCTATGGAGATGCCCACCGATTGATGTTAATGTAAGGAGTAGGGATTGCCATGCAACAGATGCACTAGAGCTATAAAATGTATGAAAGCTCAACAAAAGAAACTAAGTGGGTGTGCATCCAACTTGCTTGCTCACAAAGACCTAGGGCACTTGAGGAGGCCCATTGTTGGAATATACAAGCCAAGTTCTATAATGAAAAATTCCCACTAGTATATGAAAGTGACTAAACAAAAGACTCTCTATTATGAAGATCATGGTGCTACTTTGAAGCACAAGTGTGGTAAAAGGATAGTAGCATTGTCCCTTCTCTCTTTTTCTCTCATTTTTTTGGGCCTTCTATTTTTTATGGCCTTTCTCCTTTTTTGGGCCTTCTCTTTTTTATGGCCTTTCTGTTTTTTATTCCTCACTTGGGACAATGCTCTAATAATGATGATCATCACACTTTTATTAATTTACAACTCAAGAATTACAACTCGATACTTAGAACAAGATATGACTCTATATGAATGCCTCCGGCGGTGTACCGGGATATGCAATGAACCAAGAGTGACATGTATGAAAGAATTATGAACGGTGGCTTTGCCACAAATACGATGTCAACTACATGATCATGCAAAGCAATATGACAATAATGAATGTGTCATGATGAACAGAATGATGGAAAGTTGCATGGCAATATATCTCGGAATGGCTATGGAAATGCCATAATAGGTAGGTATGGTGGCTGTTTTGAGGAAGATATAAGGAGGTTTATGTGTGACAGAGCGTATCATATCACGGGGTTTGGATGCACCGGCGAAGTTTGCGCCAACTCTCGATGTGAGAAAGGGCAATGCACGGTACCGAAGAGGCTAGCAAGGATGGAAGGGTGAGAGTGCGTATAATCCATGGACTCAACATTAGTCATAAAGAACTCACATACTTGTTGCAAAAATCTACAAGCCATCAAAAACCTCGGCACTACGCGCATGCTCCTAGGGGGATAGATTGGTAGGAAAAGACCATCGCTCGTCCCCGACCGCCACTCATAAGGAGGACAATCAAATAACACCTCATGTTTCGAATTTGTTACATAATGTTTACCATACGTGCATGCTATGGGACTTGCAAACTTCAACACAAGCATTTCTCAATTTCACAACTACTCGACTAGCACGACTTTGATATTATTACCTCCATATCTCAAAACAATCATCAAGCATCAAACTTCTCTTAGTATTCAGTACTCTATATGAAAGTTTTTACTATTCTTGGATGCCTGGCATATTAGGATTTTAAGCAAATTACCATGCTATTTAAGACTCTCAAAATAATCTAAGTGAAGCATGAGAGTTCAGCTATTTCTTCAAAATAAAACTACCACCATGCTCTAAAAGATATAAGTGAAGCACTAGAGCAAATGACAAACTACTCCGAAAGATATAAGTGAAGATCAATGAGTAGTCGAATAATTATGCAACTATGTGAAGACTCTCTAACATTTAATAATTTCAGATCTTGGTATTCTATTCAAACATCAGGCAAAGCAAAATAAAATGACATTCTAAGAATGGCAAACATCATGTGAAGAAGCAAAAACTTAGGATCAACCGATACTAACCGATAGTTGTTGAAGAAGAAAGGTGGGATGCCAACCGGGGCATCCCCAAGCTTAGATGCTTGAGACTTCTTGAAATATTATCTTGGGGTGCCTTGGGCATCCCCAAGCTTTAGCTTTTGTGTCTCCTTAATTCCTCTCATATCACGGTCTCCCTAAATCTCAAAAGCTTCATCCACACAAAACTCAACAAGGACTCGTGAGATAAGTTAGTATAAACCATTGCAAAAACTTTATCATACTCTACTGTAGCAAATCACTAAAATTATTATTGAACATTTCATACTAAATTCCTCTGCATATTTAATAGTCCTATCCTCAAATAGAATCATTAAAGAAGCAAACATATGCAAACAATGCAAACATAACAGCAATCTGCCTAAACAGGATAGTCTGTAAAGAATGCTACAACATCCATACTTCCCTAGCTCCAAAAATTAGGAAAGAAAATTCCCACTGTAATAAATTTATCACAGCTTAATATGCAAAAGGTTTCAACATTTTATCACATTCTGACTTTTCTAGGGAATTATTGCAACAGCGGTAAACTTTCTGTTTTCAAACAGCAACATGTATACTTGTAACATAGGCATAGTAAAGGCTATCAATGACACTTTTATTGAAATAAAAGATGCAAAACATTGTTATAAATAACAGAAAGAAAAATCCTAACAAAATAAATTGACGCTCCAAGCAAAACACATATCATGTGGCGAATAAAAATATAGCTCCAAGTAAAGTTACCGATGAACGAAGACGAAAGAGGGGATGCCTTCCGGGGCATCCCCAAGCTTAGGCTCTTGGTTGTACTTGAATATTACCTTGGGGTGCCTTGGGCATCCCCAATCTTAGGCTCTTGCCACTCCTTGTTCCATAGTCCATCGAATCCTTACCCAAAACTTGAAAACTTCACAACACAAAACTTAACAGAAAACTCGTAAGCTCCGTTAGCGAAAGAAAACAAAACACTACTTCAAGGTACTATAATGAAATCATTCTTTATTTATATTGGTGTTAAACCTACTGTATTCCAACTTCTCTATGGTTTGTAAAATATTTGACTAGCCATAGATTCATCAAAATAAGAAAACAAGACACGAAAAACAGAATCTGTCAAAAACAGAACAGCCTGTAGTAATCTGTAACTAACGCAAACTTCTGGAACCCCAAAAATTCTAAAATAAATTTCTGGACCTGAGGAATTTATCTATTAATCATATTAAAAAAATAATTAACTAAATAGCACTCTCCAAATAAACATGGCAGCAGTTCTCGTGAGCGCTAAAGTTTCTGTTTTTTACAGCATGATCACAAAGACTCCCCCAAGTCTTCCCAATGGTTCTACTTGGCACAAACACTAATTAAAAGAATAAAACCACATCTAAACAGAGGCTAGATGAATTATTTATTACTAAACAGGAACAAAAAGAAAGGAATAAAAATAAAGTTGGGTTGCCTCCCAACAAGCGCTATCGTTTAACGCCCCTAGCTAGGCATGATGGTTTCAATGATGCTCACATAAAGGATAAGAATTATAACATAAAGAGAGCATCATGAAGAATATGACTAGCACATGTAAGTCTAACATACTTCCTATGCATAGGTATTTTGTGAGCAAACAACTTATGGGAACAATAATCAACTAACATAGGAGGGCAAAACAAGCATAACTTTGAAACTATAAGCACATAGAGGGGAAACTTGATATTATTGCAATTCCTACAAGCATATGTTCCTCTCTCATAATAATTTTCAGTAGCATCATGAATGAATTCAACAATATAACCAGCACCTAAATCATTCTTTTCATGATCTACAAGTATAGAATTTTTATTACTCTCCACACATGCAAAATTCTTTTCATGACTAATAGTGGGAGCAAACTCAACAAAATAACTATCATGTGATTGAAAATTAAGATCAAGATGTCAAGTTTCATGGTTATCAACATTCTTTAAAGCATACATGTCATCACAATAATCATCATAGATAGGAGGCATGCTTTCATCATAGTAAATTTGCTCATCAAAGCTTGGGGGACAAAAAATATCATCTTCATCAAACATAGCTTCCCCAAGCTTGTGGCTTTGCATATCATTAGCATCATGGATATTCAAGGAATTCATACTAACAACATTGCAATCATGCTCATCATTCAAATATTTAGTGCCAAACATTTTATAGATTTCTTCTTCTAGCACTTGAGCACAATCATCCTTCCATCATACTCACGAAAGATATTAAAAAGGTGAAGCATATGAGACAAACTTAGTTCCATTTTTTTATAGTTTTTCTTTTATAAACTAAACTAGTGATAAAACAAGAAACTAAAAGACTCGATTGCAAGATCTAAAGATATACCTTCAAGCACTCACCTCCCCGGCAACGGTTCCAAAAAAGAGCTTGATGTATACTACACAACCTTCTTCTTGTAGACGTTGTTGGGCCTCCAAGTGCAGAGGTTTGGAGGACAGTAGCAAATTCCCTCAAGAGGATGACCTAAGGTTTATCAATCCATGGGAGGCATAGGATGAAGATGGTCTCTCTCAAGCAACCCTACAACCAAATAACAGAGTCTCTTGTGTCCCCAACACACCCAATACAATGGTAAATTGTATAGGTGCACTAGTTCGGCGAAGAGATGGTGAAACAAGTGGTATATGGATAGTAGATAAAGGTATTTTTAATCTCAAATTATAAAAACAGCAAGGTAACTAATGATAAAAGTGAGCGTAAACGGTATTGCAATGATAGGAAACAAGGCCTAGGGTTCATACTTTCGCTCGTGTAAGTTCCCTCAACAATAATATCATAATTGGATCACATAACTATCCCTCAACATGCAACAAAGAATCACTCCAAAGTCACTAATAGCGGAGAACGAACGAAGAGATTATGGTAGGGTACGAAACCACCTCAAAGTTATTCTTTCCAATCAATCCGTTGGGCTATTCCTATAAGTGTCACAAACAGCCCTAGAGTTCGTACTAGAATAACACCTTAAGACACAAATCAACCAAAACCCTAATGTCACCTAGATACTCCAATGTCACCTCAAGTATCCGTGGGTATGATTATACGATATGCGTCACACAATCTCAGATTCATCTATTCAACCAACACAAAGGACCTCAAGGAGTGCCCCAAAGTTTCTACCGGAGAATCACGACGAAAACATGTGCCAATCCCTATGCATAGGTTCATGGGCGGAACCCGCAAGTTGATCACCAAAACATACATCAAGTGAATCACGTGATATCCCATTCTCACCACAGATACGCACAGCAGGACATACATCAAGTGTTGTCAAATCTTTAAAGACTCAATCCGATAAGATTACTTCAAAGGGGAAACTCAATTCATTACAAGAGAGTAGAGGGGGGAAGAAACATCATAGGATCCAAATATAATAGCAAAGCTCGCGATACATCAAGATCGTATCACCTCAAGAACACGAGAGAGAGAGAGAGAGAGAGAGAGAGAGAGAGATCAAACACATAGCTACTGGTACATACCCTCAGCCCCGAGGGAGAACTACTCCCTCCTCGTCATGGAGAGCACCGGGATGATGAAGATGGCCACCGGAGAAGGATTTCCCCCTCCGGCAGGGTGCCGAAACGGGTCTAGATTGGTTTTCCGTGGCTACGGAGGCTTCTTGCGGCGGAACTCCCGATCTATTGTGCGTTCTGGAAGTTTTAGGGTACGTGAAGATATATAGGTGCAGGAAGTACGTCGGTGGAGCTTTGGGGGCCCCACGAGGCAGGGGGCGCGCCCTAGGGGGGTGGGCGTGCCCCCACCCTCGTGAGCACCTCCCTTGGCTCCTGACGTGGGGTCCAAGTCCATCTGGTAGCTTTCCTTCCAAAAGTAACTTCTCCAGTTGATTTCGTTCCGTTTCGACTCCGTTTGATATTCCTTTTCTTCGAAACACTGAAATAGGCAAAAAACAACAATTCTGGGCTGGGCCTCCGGTTAATAGGTTAGTCCCAAAAATAATATAAAAGTGGATAATAAAGCCCAATATTGCCCAAAACAGTAGATAACATATCATGGATCAATCTAAAATTATAGATACGTTGGAGACGTATCAAGAAGCACGACGACCGTTGGATGGACATCGTACGGTCACTGCAGCTAGAATCGTTTATATTGACTAAGTTGACAAAGCCTTTGGTACATCAACTTAGTAGGCCCACAGGTCAGCTTCCGAAATGGTGCGCCCCAGATGTCAGGGGGAGGAATCATTTTTTGGGCGGGTGAAGCTAGAATATCCGAGATTGAAGAAGAAGCATGGTATCCGTTGGATGGACATCCAATGGCCACTGCTGCTAGAATCGTGTGTTGACTATAAGTTGACAAAGCCTTGCATACGCGTCAACTCTGTTTTTTAGGGGACGCGTCAACTTAGTAAGGCCAGAAGTGTGTGGCAAAGAACTTATAGCCCATTTGAGATTTGTAAGAATGTGTAGCCCATTTTTGAATTCTAATGGAATTTACTACAACCCATTTACAGTTTGTTAAATGTACAACCCATTTCAACCAACCGTTCAAAACAGAATTCAATAAAATTTCCCACATTTTGATGGGATCCGAAATATTTTTATCCCAAAATTTCTAGTCGGATTAAATACAATTTCAATATAAATTTATATTACGTAATAATCCAACGAAACATTGCACTCGCAACAATTAATGAAATTAAAATTTTCAATATCCAAAATAATATTTTATAAAGTAATCACATGTTTGGTGCATTTTTTTATAGTTACTGCCCAGTTTTTATAATTACATCCCATTTATTATTTCTTAAAGCCCATTTTCTTGTTAAGCCTAATGCATCCCTCCTAGCAAAGATTTGCAGCCCAGCGGGCCGGAGAATAACAACTTGACCTTGCCTGGGTATTCCTAAAAAAAGTATAGCTGGGCTAGCCATTTTTAGCTTGAAAAAAATTAATATCTGGGCTGGATATCTGGCCTGGGCTAGACGAGCCACAGCCCGCCCAGTTAATACTTGCAGCGATGTTTTCGTTGTTGTTCAGAGGAGAAAAATGAATATCTGGGCTAAACATCGAAAAACTCTGTAGTGCTCACACCTCAAAAACACAAATACTGCTCGAACTGCTTGGTCCCAGCTGCCGGCCGCTTCTTGTGCAATTCTCTCGTTTATTGACTACTACATAGGTTGACAATGGTGTGGGACCGTGATGTTAGGAAACTAGGAGGAAGCAAAATAAATTATAGTTATATATATATATATATATAATAGTAATAATAAGGAGGCACTTGCGTACATGAGGCTATGGACCTGGTGGGTCCCCATTGTCATCCTCTCCAAGTAAAGTCATCTCCTCGCCCGCGCGCACTTTCCTCCCGAAACAGTCAGCGCCGCCCGCCCCTCTTCCCGGTGCAGGCGATTGCTCCGCCTTCAAATGACACAAGTGTCGTCCATCCGTCCATCTGCCGCCCACATTAATGATACGCGGTTGCCGAGGCAGCTACTCTGGCACCACACGTCCATCCCTCCGCCCGCCCACCATTGCTACATAAACTGCTGCGCCGGCCATAGCCACAGTCATCCACATCCGTTCCCTTTCTCCTGTCCACACCACTACTGCCCACCATGGCTTCCTCGCGCTCCAGCACTCTTCAGGACGGGCAGACGACGTACCACAAGGAGATGGCAGCCATTGCTACCGACCGGCTGGCCGGCAGGCAGCCGGAGGACGACGACGTCCCAATGGAGAACATGGTAGTCAACGATCCGGCGCCAACCCCCTCCTCCGCGCCATCCTCGCCGATGCATTGCACCATGACCATTAGCGAGGCCCATGCCCAATATATGGACAGGGTGAGGCAGATGCATGAGGAGCAGTTCCGGGAGGCGCAGGCCGACGCCGCCTACAACCACCATCTCCTCCAGGAGCACCTGCAGGCGGAGGAGCAGATCGCCGCGGAGCGGGCGGAGCAGGAGGCGCTGCTCGACTCGTACCGCTCCGCCTGCAAGGGCCGCCTCAAGCACCGGCGGTACCGCATGCAGGTGGCGGAGGCTGCGGCCGCCTACAAAGAGGTTAGCAAAGAGGGCGATGAAGCGGGCGAGGCGCTGTTTGGCGAGACCGAGGATGAGGCAGAGGACAATGCCAGCTTCGATGAGTGCCCGCTCCGCTGGCGTCGACGAGGCCCTGCTCCGCCGAGGCCCCGCGGTGCCAACAACGAGGCAGAAGACACCGTCGGCTCCGCCGAGGCCCCGCCCCGCCAACAACAAGGCAGAGGACATCACCGACTCAGCCGAGGCCCCACCCTGCCAGCAACGAGATAGAGGACATCACCGGCGCCGCCGAGGCCTCGCCCCGCTGCCAACGAGGCCGCGCCACACAGAAAACGAGGAAGAGTAGAACACGGTAGGTTGCCGCCACTTGGGTCCAAGTAAGGCCACCGCTGCTACCCTCCGGTTGAACCCAAGCTAGGCGGGTTGACCATTGACGACCGGTTAGCTTCTTGGCGGCGACGTGGAGTCGGAGAGCTGTGCTGAAGAAGAACGCTGCTTCTACTTAACTGCTGGTGCAGTTGGCTGACTGACACGTGGGCCCAATGGGCCACATGTCAGTTATGCAACTGCACCTGCAGTTAAGTCACTGAAGCTTCTGTTCGGCTCAGCGGAACACAGGTGGGTAGCTTCGGTTAATTAATTATACCTCCAGCGCACCCCTTTTTAGTTGAAGAATGTATGAAATGTAATGAAATCCGGCATGTTTATATGAAATCCGACCGTGTATGAATGAATTTATTTCAATTAGTTCGAATTCATGTATCACTGGCATTGGATGAACAAGCAAAACAATATGTACTATCATTATTCCCAGGGTGATCACCTCGTTTGCAGCAGTTTCACATGTACTCCCTCCGGTCCTTTCTAGTCTGCATACAAGTTTTGTCTGCAGTCAAAGTATCTCTACTTTGACCAATCTTATACAAAAAAGTATGCACTTTCACAATGCGCGAAGTAAAAAGGAATAGAAGGAGTACAAAGAGTTTGAGCAGCTTTTTAGCGTTTCTGTACATTGCAATCAAACACACAGGCCTGGCAATTCATAGAGAACATTAAAAACAATCGATGATTATGCATCTCAGCAACTCACATGTCAGAGGCAATATTTACTTGACAACTAAAGAATAAAGAAAAAAATTGATCGACGCTGCTGACAGCAAAGGGCGTCCCATTCGAAAATATCAAACGCGTGTCTTGCTAAAATCAATGAGCAAAATTTGACAAGGTTGTCCCATTCCAAAATATCAAATGCCTACGATTGTGGAATGGGTAGGGTTTGCCATCAGTTCGGACATTGACATGGCACTTCGTGCTAAATAAACCAGTTGTTCTTTTTGTGCAGTTCCACCAAAATCAACCAAATTCGCGCGTAGCTTGTATGATTTCGCCCTTATATGTTGCAACACCTTGAACTTATCGGCACCTCCTTTCTTGTGGTGGAAATGAATGATCGATGTATTCATGAACATTTTGTGCAGTTCCCATTGAAATCAAGCTGAGCACCCCTGTTTGCACAAATACAAAAAAGTGATTAGTATAAATCAAATTGTACTATGAATTGACAGTTTCAACAGGCACATACATGGTCCATGTAGAGCACACTTTTAGAAAAATGGAACTCGCTAGAAAGAATCCTAGAACAACATTGTACTCGCGCATCACAACAAAAAATGGAGATTTGTCCGTCCTTCTGAGCTGAAGTTAGTTTGGTCTTGTGGGGAGTAATGTAACCATCCTTCAACTGCTCCTTCTGAAGAGAAGATAGACAGGGCTTCTTCATCCTGGCATTATCGGAACTAGTCACTTCACATACTCCATATTCTTCTCCAGAGGAAGATGATCCTGTTGTGCAAAGACAATAGGACTACTAAATGCTAGCATCCCTGTTTGCTCGAAAAAAGGAAAGGAAATATTTAAAACAACAAAGATGAAGCACTTCTCAAGGACAATACCACTTTTTCATGATAGTATCTAAACAGTAACACAACACCAATAGAGATGACAAAGCTCAATCATATGGATGAAATCAGTGGGCGAGTACCAACCTTTGTCGGGAGGCTTATTGTGTAGAGCATATAGATGAAGCACTTCTCCGGAACCATCTGTTGCTATCTACGGTGGTGGCCATGCTTACTATATACTCCTTGATTAGTTTAATGTTTCCAACATCTTCTTGTGCAGTTCCACTAAAATATATGGTATCTTCAAAGAAGATCCCTGTTTGCACAAGTAGAGATAATTACATATTACATTAAGAGTGGCATCAAATCAGTGGCAAAATAATTGCTCGTTCCAGCCATAGCAATAAATTAAGATGCAAAACTATATCATTAATTGTGTCATCACAGTTCCAGTGCCTCATTACAGCACCGGGAGTTGATTTGTTTTTCTTCCGCTTGTTCTTCCCCTTCATCACTTGGTTCAATAACAGACAAGCTTCGCCTTCAATGTAAGATTTGGCATGTCAATTAGGGAGCACAAGTATAGTACTAAACTTAATTTTATGATGAAAGTGGCAAAATATAGGCCATCAGTTGTGAAATATCCTTTTCTTACCTCAATGGGATATTACGGTGCACATACAGATTGGAAGTCTTGTCTCCATTTGTGCAGTTCACTAAAATCAAGCAACATTATCGTACAAGTAGCACAACATATGAAAGCACACTGCAGAATCATGTGAAAGAAGGCTAGTACTAACCTCTCATGATGCGGAATTCAAACAACTCACAAGAATAAGATCTGAACCAAATTCGCCTTAACGGATAGGAAGTAAGATCTTCTCTTGTGTAGTTCCACTAAGATCAAGCAATCAAGCAACATTGTCGGTGTGACATTTTGGTTGACTGCACAAAACACTCTTAAAACAAAAGTGTTTTGTGCAGTGCAACAAAAGGTCACAATGGCAACGAGGTAAAGTAGATAACCCTGTTTACACAGAGGTGCAAAGGAAAGAATTAGTGGTCAATAACGGTGGATGACACAGAAGCCAACAAAAAGAAGCATCTACCTTATCTAAATGGGAAAGAAAGCAAGATAGTAGCATTTCTCAAATAGTGGCATTGATTAATATTAACATAGAGATTATATTAACAATAAAATTCGTTAAACATGTAATTTGCTTTTAACTATGGCATTGCATCAATTTTCCAGCGACATTATTAGAGGGTGTTTGTTTATAGGACATTTTGGTGTAGGGACTAAAAAAACCCCGTGTCAGTCCCATCTAAACCAAACAGGAGGGACTTTTAGGGACTAAAAGTGGGCATTTGGGACTAAAGAAAGAAGACCCCGAGGGAGTCTTTTTGGGACTTTTCCAACAGTTGCCCCTCCCATGCATCACACCTTGTCTCTATTAGTTCATTACTAGGGGTAACATGGTCTTTTAGCATGTCATTTAATAACCTCTAGTCCATGTTTAGTCCCTGGAACCAAGCAGGTAGGGACTAGGGAGTTTTTAACCAAACAGGGCCTTAGATTAACAACAGCTAATGAGTTGCATGGGATAGTGGACGCACCAGCACCATGTGCATCTACTGATGTACTGTGGTCATGCACATTCTGTTGCAACAAAGAACAAACAACCAAGGAACATATTTGTGTTGGTCCCAGTTTTGTTATCTTTAGACACCTTTCCCTATGTGAGCGCAGCAAATCTAGTCCTGCTCAAACTCTATAGCCTTGTCCCTTCCTTTCCTTTTTGAACTAGTACTTTTGCCCCTTCCTTTCCTCTTTGAACCACGTCCTAGATTTATGCAATACAACTTTCCCCACTACTTTCCCGCATTCCTTTCCTCTTTGAACCACATCCTAGATTCATGCTATAAAACTTTCCCCCTTCATTTCCTCTTTGAACCATGTCCTAGATTCATGCTATATACAACTTTTCCCACTACTTTCCCCCACTCCTTTCCTCTTTGAACCACGTCCTAGATTCATGGTATACATGCAGCTAGAGCAATGCATGTGGAGTAAGTAAATTATACCTTAAGTTTCTTGGGGCTTGGTTCGGTGGGCGACGGGACAGCGGCGAAGAAGAAGGGGTCGGAGGCCCTCCCGCGCCGCCGCTGGGTGGAAAGTGAACAGTTGCGCTGGTAGTCCCTCGCCGACAGCGACAGTGTTAAGCCTCCTTCCCTTCCCGGCGGATGGATCCTGCCGGCTCTTTGAGCAGTAGTGAGGGGAGAGAGAGGCCAACGAAGTCTTGTTTAGATCTAGAGAGGGCGAGAGAGTGTGAAGAGAGCAACTACAAGCGCTGAGGCTCCAGCGGGTGAGGGCGAGAGAGTGTGAAGAGAGCAACTACAAGCGCTAAGGCTCCAGCGTGTATATATATACTGGAGAGAGAGAGTGTGAAGCGTGCAAACCCTAGAAAACATTTTGACCAGTCAAAGAATCCTCCCGGCACAAATTATGCTCAAGTGTAGTTATCGAACCCGAGACCTCAAGTTTGATGAGCGAACAGGCTAACCAGCTACACAACCCTCCCGTTATGTTCAACGAGAGGGAAATAACCTTTTATACATTCCTGCATTCGTGTGACAAGCATGCCGTGTTTTTTTGTGTGTGTGGGAGTCATTGGGATTTCAATCATAATCGTGTCATGTGGCTTTGGTGGTAAGACTATCCACAGTGGTGCAGAAATAATGCAGCCTTAGTCAACTTACCTCTCTCCACGTAGTATGTTGGGTCCCACCAGTCAGAGGGTGAAACAGACAAATTAATAAGAAAAATTAAAAGCGCCAGCGGTGTTTCTTACCTCACACATCTTACTACTGCTCGGGAACACTGTCCAATTGATCCCTCTGTTCGCTCATGTACTATTTTAAGTGAATCCTTATTATAACATGCACACAAATTTTGGGCACTTGTATTCGACTTAAGTCAGTGTGCCACTGTATCTCGTATACTTACTACTCCCTCCATCTAGGTGTAATAAGTCACGTTAGAAGGTGCAACGGGACCAAGGTGCATGTGTGCGTGTGTGTGTGTGTGTGTGTGTGTGTGTGTTTAACAGCATGTGTGTGTTAGAGAGAGAGAGATCGACAGATCGACCTACTCCTACAGAGAGATGTTGTGTAGTGCACGATTTTAGCTGCGAGAGTTGGTGCATCCTCTCGTTTCCGAGCGTGTCCGGTAGGGACATGCGGACAGTTGCCACGCCCGCTCCTGACCAGCCTGGCCCACCCAAAGCCCCTCCATCGCCCGCGCGCGCTTCCCGCCCAAAATGGTCAGCGCGGCTCCAAAGAATCGGTGTCGCATTCATGCCCGGGCAGAGCGGACGCGACCTCTCACTGGCGCAAGAGTGATGGTTGCTTTGTCCGTCCAACTTACTGCTGGGTCTATGTGATTTGATGGCTCATTGGTCTTTATTACTGAGGTGGTAGGACTGCTGGATGTCCCTCACTTTCGGCAAAAGGAGGTACTACTACTAGATTACAATTTTCTCCATTCTTACAGCGGAGGCGTGCAAGAGCAGTGAAAACACGCAGGCTCAATGATCACATGGCCCACCTCACACTATCACCGTGCGACACCTAACTCTTTACATAGTACTCCCTCAGTTCCTAAATATTACTAGATGAGTCCCCGCGTGTTGCCGTGGAACAGCGGTATATCTCTCTGCGCAAAATTATCGATTTCATAGAACTAAAAAAACTCTGTAACCTCATGACAAATGTGGTAGCCAAACTAAATAAACTCCCATCATCATTTAGATCATCGCACGTAAGGAAAAAAGATCAGCCAACTCCTACTGCATAATGGGATTATATTTTTCTTTTTGACATGTTAATGGTACTTAAAATCTCACTTACATGCATGCTACCGGTGCATGCTTGCATGCAGACATGTTGATGTGATTTAAAACCCACTCACATGCATGTGCCATGGTATTTCTGCATGCTTGCATGTGGCTTAGTGCGGAGCCTCTCAACATCTAGATCAGACGGCTATTATGGACTGATTTACTTCATCTAATGGCTACATCAATTTTGATGATGTGGCTCAAGGAGAGTATAGAGAATTCCTAGTAGTGGGGGCTAGCTATTACTAGTAGATAAGTCTTTGTAGAGATTCCACTACATACGGAACAAAATGAATGAATCTACACTTAAAATGCATCTATATACATCCGCATGTGGTTCATGGTGAAATCTCTACAAAGACTTATATTTAGGAATGGGGGAGATGGCATACTAACCAAGCTTCTCCTCGTTCTGCGAGTTGACGTGACACATCAAAAGTACTCCAGTGTATAGAGCCTTGCCTCTAAGGTAGGCCCCACATGGTTTGCCTCTTTTTTTAACATAACATGTCAAATCGCAATTTGTTTGTTCACCCGTGATAGACGATCCTACCTCCACCAAGTGGACAACCAGTACACGTGCCAAATTACCACGTGGGCTGCCTTTTTCATACAGAAATGAGCTCCACCGTGTACCCGCGCGGGTGTGGTTGGGAAAGAGACGGGAGTACGTGCACCGTGCATGCACCTCTTCTCTTCGTGCACGTCCCCCACCTACGTGGGTGTGTGTGAGAGATACAAACCGCGTTCATGAGTGTTTTTTGTTTTGGGGTGGGGGTGGGTGGGGGTTGATTTCGTGAATTATTTGTGGGAATATGTGTCGATGACATCTCAAACACAATTTTGCATGCAATGTGTGTGAAATGGAGGCCTATCCATATCATACATAGAGGGTCGGGCAATCCACGAGAAGAGAGGGAGGGGTCATAGCTATCGATAGAGTCGAAGAGAGGATCAAGTGAGTGGGTGCGAGATCGATGAAGAGAGCCATCGAAATTGTGTGTGTGTGCAAGTCAAAGATATAGGGCGACTGGCCTACCGGAACGTTAGAGGGCACATGTCAAGTTTGTGTGTGGCAGGGAGACATGACTAGAGCGCTCGATGTATTTGTGTGTGTGTGTGGGGGGGGAGGGGGTGGGGGAGGGGTAGGCAGAGGCCTAACTATAGAGGTAGAATGACTCGTATATGTGTTGAGAAGGAGAGACCCAACTATGTCTTGAGGGAGATCGGTCAACATCCATACATAACTGAAGGACGGGAAATATGATGGGACAGAGAGAAAGAGAGGAGAGAGAGAGGGAGGGAGAGGAAGGGAGAGGGGTAGAGTGCTGGATGGGTGATGGAGATGCTTCTCGAAGATGGTGGGAGAGGCCTACTAGACAAACTGAGGGTGGAACTGCAATGTTATCAATAAGAGTGGGGATGTGTTTCTGTGTGTGCCTGTGCATGATAGATCTGTCGGGATGCATCCATGGATGATGAAGGGGAACCATGTGTTTTGTAAGCAAACCTAACTAGATCGGTAGATCAATTGTTGTTTGTCGGAGGAAGGGAGAGACACACCTAATGAGGTAGATCGATTGACGTGTGGGTAAAAACGAGTTATAAGGACCTAGCTAGCTATATGTATAGCGAGAGATCGATCGGTGTACGTCCATTTGTTAGAGGCAAATAAGGCCCAGCGAGACGGATAGACATAGAGAATGGAGCTAGGAGGTGGTGCGAGAGGCCCAACTACTAGCTAGATAGGGGGAGGAGTGTGCGGTTGTGAGATCGATGAAAAGAGGGGTGACAGTTTACATGTGTGTTTGACCATATGAGAGACACGAGGCAAGGACACATAAAGGAGGAGATTGAAGGTGTGTGTGTATGTTGTAGGCAGGCATCGCTGGAGAGGTTTATCGATCGGCGTGTGTCAGAAAGGAGTTGTGAGACTCTGGGAGAACGACCTAAAGAAAAAAAATGAATGTGTCCGGTGTATAGAATGCCGAGGGAGGGGGAGGGCGTGTGCATGCACGAGAGAAAGTTAGTGGTAGCTACAAAGGTTAGAGGATTGTGTGGGTGTAAGAGACTAACAAAGATCATAATTTGATATGAAAGCGGATTCATATATTTGAATAGGAGATCATAGTGTTTTAAACATTGCATGCATGAATATAGCGGTGATACACGTGATGTGCACATGTTATACCATAATGTGATAATGCATGGCGTTTACAACTCACAGCTAAATGCCGAACAATCTAAACCATACTATACATCAAACAATCTCACATTTTATTTGAATTTGTGATAATGTGTG
Source organism: Triticum dicoccoides (assembly GCF_002162155.2). Taxonomy (NCBI): domain Eukaryota; kingdom Viridiplantae; phylum Streptophyta; class Magnoliopsida; order Poales; family Poaceae; genus Triticum; species Triticum dicoccoides. Next base: position 307,313,699 of record NC_041380.1, on the reverse strand, counting down.
GCGTTTGCAGCTTACAACTAAATATCGAACAATCTAAACAATACTATATATCGAACATTCTCACATTTTATTTGAATTTGTGGTAATGTGTGGTGTTTGCAACTCACCTCTAAATACTTGTAGGCGTAGGGGGTGGGGCACCATACATAATGTGATAAACACATTATACATATGATACATGGTTTAGATTATGAAGATCTAGCTAGAGCTAGAAATTTAATGTGATTTGAAATCAAAATAAAGTGGATTCAAAAAATCTAGTTCGAGTTCATATAGTACACATAGTTCATATGTAACTCGAGACTAATCATGTGGTGTGATGTGAAGATAATACACAAATGATGGTTTAACTTGACAATAATGATGATTGTAGATCTTATTAAAATAGAGAAATGAATTCAAATGCTTTGACTTCACAACAATCATTACTGTAGATCTTATTCAAATAGAGAAACGAATTCAAATTTAGTTCATATTGAAGCGGTAGTATATACGTTTGGAATGCACTAAAACGTTCATTTGAGTAGTAGGTTGCATGCATTATACACGTAGCGAAATATTTTAATTGAACATAACATGAATTCAAAGTTTTGAATGACATTTGTAGTGCGCATTGATTTGGTACAGTACACGTTAGGCTTGTCCGGAAATTTCAACCTGCGCCTTGTTAGCCCGAAATATTTTAGATATATCTTTGTCTCGTTGTGCTCCGACAACTCCCTCCATCTCAACCCGCGCCTTGCTATTCCGAAATTACAACGTGCGCGAAAACTCCCACCTCCTGTGAAATCCCGACATGCGAAATGCCCGTGGTACCCCTGAACCGAAAGAACCACTTCAAATCGGTGGGGGTACTTTCGTAACTTACCCCACATTTCGGACAAGCGCGTCTCTAAGCCATGGTTCCCCACTGCCATCCCATCTGCCCACCCATTCGTACACCTTGACCGCGAAAACCCGCGACGAAACCCCACACCCTGCTCCGTCCGCCACCCAGCCGGAGCCTCTTCCCTGACGACGTCATCCACAACAACACCTCGACGTCCCTCATCCACCGTATCGGATGAGGATCCGTCGTCGATCTCATCGTCCCGCCGGTTCAGCCACCCCGTCGTCCACCTCCAAGGAGCTGCCTCGATGTTCCCCTCGTCTTTCGCGCCACCTCCATTCCCACACCACCGTCTTCACCTGCACCACCGGAAGAGCATCATCATCACCGTTTCCTCGGATGAAGCTGCGACCTAATCGGCGCCACCAAAGAGGTTGTACACTAATCGCTGCATTTTCTTCTTGATTCGATCTCACAGTGCTGCCGGCGCTCGGTCCCGAGCCGACACGGTGCTGCTCCATCCACGGCGGTGTCACCTGCCACTTCCTCCACGACGTCGCTCCCTCAGCGGCGACGTCCACATCAGTAGGAGCTGCTGCTGCTTTAGCTCTCGCTCGCGCTGCTGCTCTGCTCTTGCTCTCGGTCCCCTGCCTGGTCTGCTCTTGCTATTGCTCTTGCTCACACTGCTGCTCTCGCTCTTGCTCTTGCTTGCGATGCTGCTCCGATTTAGCTACACTTCAGTCGACTGAA
>NC_041380.1:307262751-307311946 GCF_002162155.2 Triticum dicoccoides | reverse complement strand
TACCCTACTATCCATCTTAGGATTCAGGATGGGGGCGGTGGTCGCCGGCGTTGGCGGGGCGGTGGCGTGGGGATTGCCGGAGAAAAAGCTTGGCATGGGGGCCCTAGAGGGATGGCCGGGGCGGCGGCAGACCGACGGTGGGGAGTGTTTTTGGGGCGGGCGGGGCGGCGCACCGCCGACCGCGAGCGGCGGGGGGCTACTGTTTGGCCGGTGGTGGCTGGCGGCTCAGGGGGGTGGAGGTTGAAGATGAACCGCGGGCCCTTGATTTCGTATCCAACGGCTGCAAAATCGACTGACCAGAGATGAAAAAGTCAGTCGACCGATGTAGCCTCACCTTGCTAGTGCGTTCAGTTTCGATAACAAAATTCAGTTTCGATAGCAAAATTCAGTTTCGATAGTTAAGTTCAGTTTCGACAATTAAGTTCAGTTTCGACAGTTAAGTTCAATTTCGACAGTTAAGTTCAGAGATGAGCGGGTGATGTATTTTACATCTAGAACTTTGTGATTATGTATTTTACGTCATGTATTGGAGATGCTATTCGAATTCCACTCAGGTTAACATTGTTCATTGTCTCTCTTGTCCTGCTTCAGCCTCGGCGTCGTACAACTCACCGGCGCTGCTCCAACGACGAAACCCTCCATCACAGCGGAGCAGTACCTTGGGCTCCATCTCCAGACGCCTAAGATCTTCTTCCCCACCTCCGACAGCAAAGTCAGCCGGAGCATCCTCACCGGCCAACCCAATCACGCTGAGATCGACATGGCTTCGCCAAAGAGGTTGTACACTTGCTGCATCTCTTTTTTACTCTACATGTTATATATATTGTCCACTAAGCACACGGATTTGTTCCTTTAGTGTCTCCTTGAAAGAAAAAACGTAGGAATTTTAATTTTCACTTGTCCTCCTTTTCAAATTCCTATTCATGAAGCACAAGACTAAGAGATAGTAGCATAATAGCATTATAACCTACATTTTCTTGTGGTTTGACTTAATCTCACCATGCTTCTTTGCATCCTTTGATCTTCCAATTGTTGTGAATCAAACACCTAGATTGGCAGAAATCCTGTGTTTTTAAATTCTCTGTTTTGCACATGCATTCCTATCCTATTCCTGTCTATTTCCTATCCTTGCATTGTTGGAATCCTCCAATTCAAACGCGCCCTTACAGAATTACTTCTCTTACAGATAGTTGTCAAAGAAAACCTTGAGTGGTTTGTCCCGCTCCTGCTGCGCCATCGTCCACCCCAGCTCAGCTGCTCCAACGACAGAAGGGTCCAGCACAACAGGGATCTGGCCTCCAGATTGTCTTTCGCCGCCTTAGATCTTCTTCCCCGCCGCTGGCAACCATGAAAACCGCATTACCATCATCAACCGAGCAGATGACCTCGAGGACTACACGGGTTCGCAAGAGAGGTCACACTCTTTCGTGTCTGCTTACGTTATGCATCGCTTAATATTACATGCTACTTTATCGTCCTGTTCACCGATTAGACTCTGAGTCAGCTCCAAATTAATGGTCAAACTTGAGTTTTTAAATGGTTGTGGGGTACATATCGGGGCCGCTATCAATAGTATCTATCTACTATCTAGTTAATCTCCGGTGTCTATTATGGGTTTCATGTTGGGTGGGAAACAAACAGTAAAGAAGCCATTATCTGTATTTTTTAACTAAAGCCATTATCTGCTACTATTATTGGTTTTGGGTCTATCCACAGGTTGCTACCATCACTCTAGATTTCTGCATGCACTCCTTACATAATCTCACTATGTTTTATTCCTATGCATGACAGTTATTGTAAACAATGGAACTGAACATGTAGAGCAAAAGAGACGAGCCTTGCGTGGTAATAAAATTTCATGCAGACGTCGCTCCATGGTAGGCGCAAAGGCAGCCCCCCTCCACGCATTTCAGATTGTAATCGAGAGGAAGATATCTGGTCTGAGGGGGATTCAGAAGGAGAAGACAACTCCTATTTACCCCCTGAGGTCTTCGCTCTAACTTGGCATGCTGATGTTGGTTATATCATGCATATGGTGTCTTGCATTGCTTACTTTATACATCAAATATGTCATTTGCTTAGTTTAGACATCCTTTGTGTGAATGCCATCTGTTTAGTTTATTCATCGTTTATGTGAATTATGCAACGCCATCTTGTTTAGCCAGGCATCATATATGTGAATTTTGCAATGCCATCCTTCTTAGCCAGTCATCTTATATGTAAATTATATTAGGCCATCCTTTTTTTCGTTACATATTACATTTGTCAACAATGTTAGTACATTCAACTGCTCTTCGTGTGCATCAGCCATTTGACACGGTGATGGCAAATTCTGGAGTGAAAACAAGGTCTTCAGAGCAGACTATGCTATCTGAGGAAGCGCATATCTTGCTGATTACGGATAGCTCCTCAGAGGAGGATTCAGAGACAGATGACCAGTCCTATTCCCCCCCAAGGTGTATGCTCTAACTTGGCAGGGTTATGTTGCTCATATCGTGCGTATGGTGTCTCGCATTGCTATGTCATTTGATTAGTTTAGACATGCTTTGTGTGAATGCCACCTGTTCAGTGTCTAATTACCATATATGTGAATTATGCATTGCCATCTTGTTGCAAGACATTATATATGTGAATTATGCAATGCTATCTTGTTGCAAAGGCATTATATATGTGAATTATGCAATGACATGCTGTTTAGCAAATCATCATGTATGTGAATTATATCATGCTATCATTTTTTGTATTACGTGTTCCATTTGTCGACAACGTTTGTATATTCAACTACTCTTCATGTGCATCAGCCATTTGAAGCGGTGATGGAAGTATCTGGAGTGAAAACAAGGTATTCAGAGTAGACAATGCTACCTACTGAAGCCGACATCTTGATGGTTACATAGAGCTCCTCAGAGGAGGATTCAGAGACTGATGACCAGTCCTATTTCCCCCCTGAGGTCTATGCTCAAACTTGGCAGGGTTATATTACCCATGCCATGCATGTTGTCTTGCATTGCTTAGTTTTTACATCATATATGGATTACCATCTGCTTACTTGCTTACTATATAAATCATATATTTGAATTATATCATGCCATCATGTTTACATAGTACATACACATCATCTATCTGAATTATGGCATGTCAACCCATTTAATAAAGACATCATATAGTTATATCATCTCATCCTGTTTAGTGTTTACAGTCATCATATTTTGAATTATGGCATTCTATCCGTGAATGTATGTGAATTATGGCATGCCAACCTATTTAATAAACACATTATAGTTATGTCATGTCATCCTGTTTACATAGTCTCATATTTTGAACTATGTCTTTCCATCTTTTTTAGTTAGCCATCATAATGTGAAATTGTGTCATTCTATCCTGTTTAGTTAGCCATCATATATGTGAAATTGTGTCATGCTATCCTGTTTGGTTAGACAACATAAATATGAATTATTTCATGCCCTCTTTTATTCCCCACTATCCATTGCACCTGTCTATCATACAATGTCTATACTTTCAATTACTTTTCTTGTTTATCAGCCATTTGAATTGGAGAGCGTGATGGCAGTATCTAAGGGAGTAACAACACGGTCTTCAGAAAAGATAGTGCTACCAGTTGATGCAGATAGAACCACGGTTGTACTTGCCCAAGGACCAGATCCACCACACATAACCCAGACTCTCGCAGATTGTACCCCTACCTAGTTGGACAGAGAACCAGCTACACCCCTTCTAACCCCAACCCCGACAGATAGTAACCCAGTTCTAGTTGACACAACACCGTCTCCACCATAGGGCACCCAAACACGAGTAGTTAGTAAGGGAACTGCAGTGCCCAAAGCACGAGGACCACCACTCTGGATCCCAACTCAACGCTTAAAGGAGAAGAAGATTTGTTCTCAGGTCAGGTTCTGTAGCTATGGTTCATACTCCTTTGGTCTTGCATTACTGTATTTACTCATACCAACTATTTTCAAATTTGAAGGATGGAATTGAAACTCCAATGGCGCAACAGGTATGTTTTAAACCTGTTTCTTTACCTGCTTTGCTGTTGTAACCTGCTCTATGTTGATTTCAGTTTCAATTGAATAAACAGTTATGTTCTCATGTCATGCACATTACAAGTGTTGTTATTGCTCTATAGTTACCACACTTATATTCTGTCTATTCTGCTTTGTCTTGAACATATATTATTTGAACTATGTCTCTATCTTGATTTGGCAACAAAAACTAGAATGATATAGACCATAAAGTGACCATGGTACATAGATATATGTTTGTTTCATGATGTTATCCTGTCCACTTTACTACTGAAGTCATTTACCAAAATGAGTTTCATATACAACATGGTAAACATGTGATGTGTCTGCTTGTTTCTCTTTTAGAATGCGTACAAAATATTGGAGAACAGTACCGCGTTCCAATGGTAAAGGAAGTAATGCATATAAGGTTCAAGATAGTGAGACATCCCTGTTGGTCTCCAAGAAAGCTGATAAAAACTATCTTGACGACAGTGAGGGAACCCAAAAGTCCTGTCTTGATGTAGTGTTCGAGTTACTGGCCACTACTGCTGGCACAAGCTCTTCGAACTCGCTGCCTGAATCGGTTCGTCTTCTTGAGTCTCAACTTCAAGTTGAAAGACATTGATCAGATGTGCTGCGACAGGAAGCTGAAGGACCGAGGAAGTCCCTGCAGAATTCAGATGCATATTTTCTGGTGCAACAGCAAGCGCTGGAGGATTTAAGTGCCAAACAAGAGAAAGCTAATAAGCTTGCTAAGCATCTTGCCAGCATTATGGGTACCCAGGATATTGTTTCTTGAGATCTTCTGAAGTGGTTTCAGTTCTGGATTTGTTTTGCTGCGGCGTTTATTTGCACTGGTCGCCAACTTTGACAACCAGTGTATATGATATGCTGCTTTGTTCCCTATATTTGCACTGGTGGCGAACTTTGATGCCTAGTGGATGTAATATGTGTAATAGCCGTGATAGCCTAGCATTAGTTGCTTGCTTATTTATTTCCTTGTTGTCTTGTTTATTTGTTTGCTTGTAGTCATTGCAGTTCTTTTTCCGCGGTTAGCTAGTGGTTGCAATAACCTATTTTTTAAAACTAGGCCACAATAACCATGGGCTAATATTTACTGTAGTGACACTGGGCCTCCTACTGGCCGTAGAAACAGTGGGCCTTCTACAGGCCGTAGAAACAATGGGCCTTCTACGGGCCGTAGAAACAATGGGCCTTCTGCGGGCCGTATCATCAATGGTCCTTATACGGGCCGTATGATCGATTGGCCAAACATGGGCCAAACATACCGCATTATGGTCGTAAACGGGCTAGAGTTGGAATCATCCGTTCATGAGCCGACCATAATGGTCCATCGTTAATAGGCCGTATTTGATGACGCTATGAAAACAGCCCAACGTATTAACGGACCACAAATGGGCCGACTGTAACCACAGGCTGAATTTGGCCCACAAGCAGAAAATGACAGTAACGGGCTGTAAGTAAACGAATGCTGGAAATGAGCCCAAGAATAAATGGGCTCTGAGAAGGCCGAAAGATAACATGGGCTGGAAACGGCCCAACGGAATAACGGGCCGTTAATGGGTATAAAGTGATACACTGTTCATTACGGGCTAGTTTCACCATGGGCCGTTAATGGGTGTAAAGTGATACACTGTTCATTACGGGCCAGTTTCACCACGGGTCGTTAATAGGCCAAGAGTTACATAGGGCTCATATGGGCCGAAAGACGTCATGGGCCATACATGGGCCAGAAGTGAAAACGGGCTGGAATCATATTGGGTGGCCCAGATGACGCTACTGGGCCCAATTAGGATAGGGCGTAACGGGCCTTGGGTTAGCGGGCTGTAAATGGGCTATATGCGAACAGGCCGTTAACAGGCTTTAGATGGGCCGGCCCGCCACCTTTTGACCAAGTCAAAGGGGCCGGCCTTTTCACAGGAATGGGCCTTTGTTGGGCCGTGCCACATGTCAACGTATCATAGGCGCCTTCTGTCCAATGAGTGGATGACATCTGTCCCAACGATGAGCCGACACGTGTTTCCTCCAGCCAATGATGATTTTACATGTGGAAAATCCCCATTGGTCGGGGCTGTTAACGGGTTATCGGATCCAAAACCCGACCCGATAGCTCAACGGCGTTCCGTTACGGTGGATGCCACATGTCGGTCACCCTTGACGAAAGCACTTCTGTGAAGCGGGATTTATCGTCATGGAAGTGGACACTTTGTGATGATAATTTTGGTAATGTCATGGAACACTTCTACGACAGCACATGTATGACTATCTTGATTCTGTAATAAATCGTCATGGATGTACATGCATGATAGAAAATGCGACCTACTATGACAAACACGTATCATCACGGAAGTGTATTTTTTTTGTAGTGAATCACTACAAAACCAATACTGTTACTTTTGCTACCGTTACCGCTACTATCATATTACTTTGGTATTAAATACTTTGCTGCAGATATTAAGTCTTTCATGTGCGGTTGAATTGACAACTCAACTGTTAATACTTGAGAATACTCTTTGGCTCCCCTTGTGCCGAATCAATAAATTTGGGTTGAATACTCTACCCTCGAAAACTGTTGTGATTCCCTATACTTGTGGGTTATCAAGACTATTTTCTGGCGCCGTTGCCGGGGAGCATAGCTCTATTTTTTGAGTCACTTGGGATTTATATCTGCTGATCACTATGAAGAACTTGAAAGATAAAAGAACCAAGATTTTTCCCTCAACTACGAGGGGAGGTAAGGAACTGCCATCTAGCTCTACACTTGATTCACCTTCTGTTTTGAGTAAACTTGCGACACCTACTCTTGTTGTTCATTCTGATATGTCGCATGTTATTGATGATTGATACGTCCATTTTGCATCATGCTTTTATATCGATATTTATTGCATTATGGGCTGTTATTACACATTATGTCACAATACTTATGCCTATTCTCTCTTATTTCACAAGGTTTACATGAAGGGGGGGATGCCGGCAACTGGAATTCTGGGCTGAAAAAGGACCAAATATTAGAGACCTATTCTGCACATCTCCAAAAGTCCTGAAACTCCACGGGAATTATTTTCATAATATATAATAAAATTGGGCGAAGAAAGTACCAGAGGGGGCCACCCACCGTCCACGAGGGTGGGGGGCGCGCCCTACCCCCTGGGCGTGCCCCCTACCTCGTGGGCCCCTAGTGGCCCTCCGATGCCCATCTTTGGCTATATGGAGTCTTTCGTCCAGGAAAAAAAATCAGAAGCTAGCTCACGGGACGAAACTCCGCCGCCACGAGGCGGAACCAATCTAGGGCTCCGGCGGAGCTATTCTGTTGGGGAAACTTCCCTCCGGGAGGGGTAATCATCACCATCGTCATCACCAACGATCCTCTCAGCGGGAGGGGGTCAATCTCCATCAACATCTTCACCAGCACCATCTCATCTCAAGCCCTAGTTCATCTCTTCTATCGAATCTTTGTATCCAAACCTCAGATTGGTACCTGTGGGTTGCTAGTAGTGTTGATTACTCCTTGTAGTTGATGCTAGTTGGTTTACTTGGTGGAAGATCATATGTTTAGATCCATTATGCATATTAATACCCCTATGATTATGAACATGAATATGATTTGTGAGTAGTTACGTTTGTTCCTGAGGACATGGGAGAAGTCTTTCTGTAAGTAGTCATGTGAATTTGGTATTCGTTCGATATTTTGATGAGATGTATGTTGTCTTTCCTCTAGTGGTGTCATGTGAATGTCGACTACATGACACCTCACCATTGTTTGGGCCTAGAGGAAGGCATTGGGAAGTAATAAGTAGATGATGGGCGATACGTCTCTATCGTATCTACTTTTCCAAACACTTTTGCCCTTGTTTTGGACTCCAACTTGTATGATTTGAATGGAACTAACCCGGACTGATGCTGTTTTCAGCAAAATTGCCATGATGTTGTTTTATGTGCAGAAAACAAATATTCTCGGAATGACCTGAAACTCCATGGGAGGTCTGATAAAAAATAATAAAAAATCCTCGCCAAATATGAAGACCAGGGGGCCCACACCCTTCTCACGAGGGTGGGGGCGCGCCCCCCTAGGGCGCGCCCCCCTACCTTGTGGCCCCCCTGGAAACCCTCCGACGCCAACTCCAACTCTATATATTTGCTTTCGGAGAGAAAAAAATCAGAGAGAAGAAATCATCGCGTTTTACGATACGGAGCCGCCGCCAAGCCCTAAAACCTCTCGAGAGGGCTGATCTGGAGTCCGTTCGGGGCTCCGGAGAGGGGGATTCATCACCGTCGTCATCATCAACCATCCTCCATCACCAATTTCATGATGCTCACCGCCGTGCGTGAGTAACTCCATCGTAGGCTTGCTGGACGGTGATGGGTTGGATGAGATTTATCATGTAATCGAGTTAGTTTTGTTAGGGTTTGATCCCTAGTATCCATTATGTTCTGAGATTGATATTGCTATGACTTTTCTATGCTTAATGCTTGTCACTAGGGCCCGAGTGCCATGATTTCAGATGTGAACCTATTATGTTTTCATGAATATATGTGAGTTCTTGATCCTATCTTGCAAGTCTATAGTCACCTACTATGTGTTATGATCCGGCAACCCCGAAGTGATAATAATCGGGACCACTCCCGGTGATGACCATAGTTTGAGGAGTTCATGTATTCACTATGTGCTAATGCTTTGTTCTGGTTCTCTATTAAAAGGATGCCTTAATATTCCTAAGTTTCTAATAGGACCCCGCTGCCACGGGAGGGTAGGACAAAAGATGCCATGCAAGTTCTTTTCCATAAGCACGTATGACTATATATGGAATACATGCCTACATTGCATTGATGAATTGGAGCTAGTTCCGTGTCACCCTATGTTATGACTGTTACATGATGAACCGCATCCGGCATAATTATCCATCACTGATCCGGTGCCTACGAGTTTTCCATATACTGGTTTACGCTTATTTACTTTCCCGCTGCTACTGTTACAATCACTACAAAATACCAAAAAAATTACTTTTGCTATCTTTACTTTTGTTGCCGCTACCACCGCTATCATATTACTTTGCTACTAAACACTTTGCTGGAGATACTAAGTTTCCAGGTGTGCTTGAATTGACAACTCAGCTGCTAATACTTGAGAATATTCTTTGGCTCCCCTTGTGTCGAATCAATAAATTTGGGTTGAATACTCTACCCTCGAAAGCTGTTGCGATCCCCTATACTTGTGGGTTATTGTCGGTGTCAAAACCGGCGGATCTCGGGTAGGGGGTCCCGAACTGTGCGTCTAGGCCGGATGGTAATAGGAGGCAAGGGACACGAAGTTTTACCCAGGTTCGGGCCCTCTTGATGGAGGTAAAACCCTACGTCCTACTTGATTAATATTGATGATATGGGTGTTACAAGAGTAGATCTACCACGAGATCAGAGAGGCTAAACCCTAGAAGCTAGCCTACGGTATGATTGTATGTTGTGATTGTTGTCCTACGGACTAAAACCCTTCGGTTTATATAGACACCAGAGAGGGTTAGGGTTACACAACGTCGGTTACAAAGGAGGAGATATACATATAGGTATTGCCTAGCTTGCCTTCCACGCCAAGTAGAGTCCCATCCGGACATGAGACGAAGTCTTCAATCTTGTATCTTCATAGTCTATCAGTCTGGCCAATGGAGATAGTCCGGCTGTCCGAAGACCCCCTAATCCAGGACTCCCTCAGTAGCCCCCGAACCAGGCTTCAATGATGATGAGTCCGGCACGCAGTTGTCTTCGGCATTGCAAGGCGGGTTCCTTCTCCAAATTCTGTGTACCTGTCGAAATAATGTCCGGTCCCTTGTGACGGTTTGTACTCCTTGGCTTCTACGCCCAATAATGGCCACTTTCCACGTGTCGAGCGAATGTGAAGAGCCAGGGTGTTTTCACATTTACCCCCCTAGCTATGTAAATGAGTCGCCTATTTAAAAAGACGAGGATTCAGATCCAAATAACATCATCCTCCCTTGCCGAGTCTTCATCGGAGCGTGCCCGACAAAGATCCATTCCACCATGGCCGATCGACGCAGCTCCTCCTCTCGCACCCCTAGTTCCAAGCCTGGATATTGGGAGAGATGTTCCATCCCGCACAGCAAATTGGTGATGCTTCAGTCCAATGGATTTCTTCCCCCAGCGTACCTGGTCCTGGTTCGAGCCGGGCTTGCCACCTATAATGGCGGAGAGCAAGTGGAGAGCCATCCCAATCCCTCCAAGGGAGAGCGGGTATGCCTTGTCCCTTATCTCGTAAGAGGGCTCGGATTCCCAATTCATCCGTCTCTCCGGGGGCTTCTGGAGTTCTATGGCCTCCAGCTGCACAACCTTACGCCTGCCTCCCTGCTGCATATCGCGGGATTCATAGCGCTTTGCGAGTTATTTTTGGGCTGTGAGGCTCATTTCGCTTTGTGGAAGAAGCTGTTCTGCCTTGTGCCCCGTTCTAAGAAGGGATCAATATATCAAGTGGACGGAGCCACAGTGTGGCGTATTGCTGGGACCGGATACCTATCCGGGACCCCGAAGAAGACGTCTGAAGACTGGCCTTCAGAATGGTTTTATATAGAAGATGTCCCCCTTCCGGACCCTATTCGGATTGGCCTTCCTGAGTTTGACAGCGCCCCTTTGAAGAAGCGCCAGAGCTGGCGTCCACGGAGCCCCCTGGAGGAAGACGACTGGGACATTCTTTATCTGATGAGCCAAATAAGCTCTTTAGCTCGATCCGGATTGACCATGATCGAGGTCCTGGCTATATGCATTATGCGGGGGGTGCAGCCGCTCCAATATAGAGGCCACCCCATGTGGGACTTCAACGGGGAGGACGATGCCACCCGCCACGGCCGCAAAGGGCTGGGATCGGCTGCTGACCTAACAAAGATCATGTCCACTTTGTACAAGGGAGAAGAGGAGGAATTCCTCCGTGTCAACCCGCAGGGCAGATTCTCTATGTACAATCCTCCGAGCTGGGTAAGCAGAGACTTTTTCTCGCCCATCCGTTTCGTATTCCCGTAGCTTAAGTATTCATTCTGGCAATTTCATCGCAGGAGCTGCGCCAGGTCGTAAAGGAGATAAACATCCCTCCTCCACAGCCGGAGGACCCTGGACGGTCCCTTGACCCGGCCTCCCAGGAGGATCTGGACATATCCATGGAGCTGATCAACGGTTTTTTTTTACCAAGGGAGTAATGACAATACCTTGGTGGCCATTATGGCCGATTACCCTGGGCTAGTTCTAGCCTCACAGGTGACTGAGACCAAAATCCCAGCACTTAAAAAGGGATCCGTCCTTGTGCTCTCTCTTTTTTCCCTATTGTCGTATAACAGCCGTGTCTTGCAGGGGAGGTCCTCGGGGCAGAAGGCCGAGCCTGTGGCAAGTAGCCAACAAGGGGCCTCTAGGCCAGGCAGGCTGAAAAGATCCGTAGTCCGGATTGAGGCACCGGCGCAGCGATATGGCGCCCGTCTTTATTGCAAGACATTAGTTACAGAGGCATATTAACGCCCATGCCTTCTTTTCAGGAAAAAGAGCACTCGCCGGACTATGCCCGGAGAGGCTACCAATTGTGCCTCCACAAGCCAAGCTCCAAGGCCGGACTCAAAGGTGGGAACGAGTACAAAGCGTGCGCCGGGTGCTCCTCTGACAGAGGATACAGATAGACTGTCCGCCACCCATTCCGAGGTGGAAAGTGCCATGAACCACAGGCGTCGCCGGACTGTTCTTCGTGACGCTTGTTTCTCCGAAGAGGCATTGGATGCCTTCAACTCGGGAGACGCGCACCTCCGTGCCGCTCAAAATGGTCTAGCCAGAGCCACGGAGCAGTATGTAAAAGACATACGGGTGAGAAAATTTGATGATTATATATATCAGTAGCCCCTGAGACTTGAAACAGTTAGGATAACTGATTTAAGGGTCATTTGTTATGTAGGTTCTTACAGAAAAGAATACTCAACTGTCCCGGGAGCTGGAAGAGTGCAAAGCCCAACTCCAGGCCGTAATGGCCGCAGCAGGGGAGCCCAAAGATACCCCCTATGGTATCATATCCGTCAAATGATAAGTATCATATTAGAGTGCGGCTTTATATGCAGATCTGACGATAAAATTGCAGATGACGCTGAAGTGAATCCGGATAAGCAACAGCTCATATGCCAGCTGAAGGCCGGTGAGAGCGTGCTTACAAGGGTGATGCAGGAGAAGAATGATCTCCAAGATGCCAACACCAAGCTGGGCGTGGAACTAAAAGATGTTCGTGCCCAACTGTCGGACTCTGTTAAGGAGAATCGGCGGCTTCGACGCTACATATTTAGTAAGTGCTTGAACGAACTTTGAAAAAGAGTTCAGCGAGGAAGCTGGCTGACAGAGTTATGTCTGTAGGTATGCTAACAGGTCGTCCTGCCGAGGAGATGCCTAGTTCAACGGGTGATCTTCTTCCCGAGCTCGCACAATTGCACGAACGAGTTCGGCAGGTGATGTAAGGCGTTGCCCAGGCCTTGTGGCCGTCCGTCTCCATACCCGAAGGCCTTGGAGAGCTTGCAGAGAAGCTGAAGGGAGCACGGCGGCGTTTCCGATTATGGAAGATATCGGCCTGCCGTCAGGGCGCCAGGGAAGCTTGGGCAATGGTGAAGACACGATACACGAAGGCTGACCCGAACCACATGGCCGAAGTTGGACTTGTGGGGCCTGATGGCAAGGAGATCCCTGTGAATTTAGTATACGGCCAAGTAGAATTGGCCGCAAAGTATTCCCAACAGGACTGTAAACTAGACAGCCTATTGGAGGGCATTGAAGAGGAATTCAACCAGTCAAATTGACTATGTAATTTTGAAGTGACATATACGATGTCTTCTAGCCGGATTGTAGATCGTTTGTCGTGGCGGACCTTTTCACTTCAACCTCGGGACCCGACAGTCCGGAGTGTATCCGAATACCCTCTCGGTTATATAAGAACCGTGGCATGTGTGGAGACCAGGCGTAGGGGTCATTAGTGCTTTATCAGACAAGTGCCCAACTAGTTATGTTATATTACATGGGTAGTAAGAAACATCTTCCAGAGAGAATAGTTCCGTTAAGGGTTCCTTTCCCTGGGTAGGCATGCCCTAAAGTGCATGTCCGGACTGCGACAAGAAGCGCAGTGAAAACGTCTGGGGGCAGATATGGATAATAAATAAAAGTCATCTTTTGTTCACCGACCGAATATTCTCTTAAGAACGCTAGCTTTCGGTTCACCCAGTCTGAGGTACACGTACGGCTGACCCGGCGGTAACAATCGCAGAGGTGCTCCCCTTATGCCCTAGCCAAATTAACGGGAACTTAGGGCATAAATACAAGAGCCAGGCAACCCAGCTTGGCCAAAACTTAAGTCATATCGATGCATATAATGGTGAAAAAAGGTACATGCGGAAGTATAACACATGTGTTGGGCGTTGGGCCCAGGTAAATAATTTAAGCTTCTGTGAGAGAAGCCCCCAGGTATGAAGAGTGCGGCTAGCGCATCTATGATGTATGAGTGAGGCACAAGGTGATCCTTGAAGGCCTAGGGAAATAAAAAGAAAGAAAGGGAAACAAGATAGATGATGCATATGCAGAAAATAGACGAAGGGAGGGGACTAACGTAAAGTCCGGAGCTAGGCGTAGAATCTTCGAAGCCTGGCTGCATTCCATGGGTTCGGCTCGAGTCGACTGGTCGATGCATCCCGTAGTCGGTATGCTCCACCGGTCAGAACTTGGTCGATAATGAAGGGACCTTCCCATTTGGGCTCGAGCTTGTTCTTTTTCTTGTCCGGCAGCCGTAGAACTAGTTTGCCAATGTTATAAGTTTTGGCCCGTACTTCTTTGCTTTGGTATCTACGAGCCTGCTACTGGTAAAATGCGGAACGGGCTTTGGCTACGTTGCGCTCTTCCTCCAATGTGTCCAGGCCGTCCTACCGATCGAGCTCGGCTTCTCTTTCTTCGTACATGCGCACTCGAGGTGAGTCATGAATTATGTCACAGGGCAGGACTGCCTCTGCGCCGTACACCATAAAAAATGGTGTATATCCGGTACTACGATTCGGCGTGGTCCGCAGTCCCCAGAGTACAGAGTCGAGCTCCTCTACCCAGTGCGTATCGGACTCCATTAGGGAGCGCACTAATCGGGGTTTAGTGCCGCTCATTATAAGACCATTTGCTCGTTCGACCTGACCATTGGTTTGTGGGTGATAGACTGAAGCGTAATCGAGCTTGATGCCCATTTTGCTGCACCAGAGTTTTACCTCGTCGGTCGTGAAGTTCGTGCCGTTATTAGTGATGATGCTGTGGGGGACGCCGTAACGGTGTACAACCCCGGATATGAAATCTATCACCGGTCGGGATTCAGCTGTTTTTACCGGTTTAGCCTCTATCCATTTGGTGAATTTATCCACCATGACCAATAAGTATTTTTTTTCTTGTGGGTTCCCCCTTTAAGGGGTCCGACCATGTCAAGCCCCCAGACCGCGAAGGGCCATGTAATGGGGATCGTTTGGAGGGCGGTGGGTGGCATGTGGCTTTGATTTGCAAAGAGCTTGCAACTGGTGCAGCGTTGGACCAAGTCCTGTGCATTTGCCCGGGCCGTTGGCCAATAAAATCCTGTGTGGAAGGCCTTGCTTACAAGAGCCCGGGCTGCGGCGTGATGGCCGCCAAGCCCGGCGTGAATTTCTGCCAAAAGATTCCGCCCTTCCTCTTTGGAGATGCACCTTTGAAGGACTCCGGTAGCGCTTTTTTATACAATTCTCCCTCGTGGACCCTGTAGGCTTTGGATCGCCGCACTATGCAGCGTGCCTCATTGTGGTCCTCCGGAAGTTCCTGTCTAATTAGGTAGGCCAGGAATGGTTCTGTCCATGGGGCAATAATGGCCATTATTTCGTGGGCTGATTGTGTTATTTCGGTGGCGGAGCCTCCGATTGTGTCATAGAGTTCGGTATCGGGTATTTTGGCCGGGTCCGGACTGTTGTTACCGGTGTCCCCTTCCCATGCTACGGATGGCTTGAAAAGCCTTTCCAGAAAAACGTTGGGAGGGACCGCGTCGCGTTTCGCGCCAATGCGGGCGAGGATATCCGCCGCCTGATTATTTTCCCGAGCCACATGGTGAAATTTGAGCCCCTCGAACCGAGCTGACATTTTTAGGACTGCATTGCGATAAGCGGCCATTTTTGGATCCTTGGCATCAAAGTCTCCATTTATTTGGGATATCGCGAGGTTTGAATCCCCGCACACCTCTAGGCGTTGAATGCCCATGGATACTGCCATCCGGAGACCATGTAGAATCATATTTGGCTGCGTTGTTGGAGTCCGTATACATTATCTATAGTACGTATTGAATGGTGTCTCCTGTTGGGGATGTCAAAACGATGCCAGCCCCCAGACCAGCCAACATTTTGGAGCCGTCGAAGTGCATGATCCAGTTTGAATATGTGTCGTACTCTTTAGGGAGTTCGGCTTCCGTCCATTCAGCGATGAAGTCAGCCAAAACTTGCGATTTAATAGCTCGTCGTGGCTTGTAAGTTATGTTGAACGGGAGGAGCTCAATGGCCCATTTGGCAATCCGGCCCGTCGCGTCGCGGTTGTTTATAATTTCGTTAAGTGGTACTTCTGAGGCTACCGTTATCGAACACTCTTGAAAGTAGTGTCGCAGCTTCCGGGATGCCATGAATACCGCGTACGCTATCTTTTGATAATGCGGGTACCGTGATTTGCATGGAGTAAGGACGGTGGACACGTAGTAAACCGGCTTTTGAAGGGGAAATTTGTGTCCGTCCACTTCTCGCTCGACGACAAGCACTGCGCTTACTACTTGATGAGTTGCCGCAATGTATAATAGCATTGGTTCGCCAATGTTTGGCGCGGCCAGGACTGGGTTTGTTGCCAATATGGCCTTTATTTCGTTGAGTCCGGCCGTGGCGGCGTCCGTCCACTCGAAGTGTTCGGTGCGCCGGAGGAGGCGATAAAGGGGTAATGCCTTTTCTCCCAAGCGGGAGATAAAGCGGCTTAGGGCCGCCACGCATCTAGTTAATTTTTGTATTTGTTTGAGTTCTGTTGGGGTAGCCAATTGTGACAATGCTCGAATTTTGGCCGGATTAGCTTCAATACCTCTACTAGAGACAATGAATCCCAGGAGCTTTCCTGCTGGTACGCCGAAAACGCATTTTTACGGATTGAGCTTGATGTCATATGTTCGGAGGTTGTCAAATGTGAGCCTCAAGTCGTCTACTAGAGTTTCGACATGCTTGGTTTTAACGACCCCGTCATCCATGTATGCCTCTTGTTTTGCCGATCTGGTTTGCCAGGCATGTCTGAATCATGCGCTGATATGTTGCACCGGCGTTTTTTAGCCCGAAGGGCATTGTGTTGAAGCAGAATGGGCCGTATGGTGTGATGAATGCCGTTGCGGCTTGGTCTGGCTCCGCCATTTTGATTGGATGGTAGCCAGAGTATGCGTCGAGGAAACACAATGAGTCGTGTCCTGCGGTAGCATCGATGATTTGATCGATGCGGGGGAGGGGGAAGGGATCCTTTGGGCAGGCCTTGTTAAGGTCCTTAAAATCGACGCACAAGCGCTAGGATTTGTCCTTCTTAGGTACCATCACTAGGTTTGCTAGCCAGTCCAGATGTTTTATGTCTCTGATGAATCCGGCCTCCAATAGCTTGGCTAGTTCCTCTCCCATGGCTTGTCTTTTAGGTTCGGAGAAACGTCGAAGAGCCTGCTTGACTGGCTTGAATCCTTTTAGGATATTTAGGCTGTGTTCAGCCAGCCTGCGTGGGATTCCTGGCATGTCTGAAGGGTGCCAGGCAAAAATGTCCCAGTTCTCGCGTAGGCACTCTCGTAGTGCGGCGTCGACATCAGGGTTTAACTGTGCCTCGATGGAAGCAGTTTTTGTAGGGTTCGTTGGATGGACTTGGAATTTGACTATTTCGTCACGCCGGCTTAAAGGAGGTGACTTGGATCTTTTATCGAGTATCACGTCGTCCCTGTTCACCATGGAGCGCAGCGCAGTTAGTTCTTCGGCCGCTAGGGCTTCGGATAGTGCCTCAAGGGCCAGTGCAGCTGTCTTATTTTTGGCGTAGAGTGCTATGTACGGATCACTAACAAGAGTGATGATTCCGTTGGGCCCGGACATTTTGAGCTTCATGTACCCATAATGGGGTATGGCTTGGAAGATTGTAAACGCCTCCCGCCCTAGTAGAGCGTGGTATCCGTTGCTGAACGGGGCCACTTGGAATGTAATTTCTTTGGACCTGTAGTTATCCGTGTGCCGAATACCACGTCTAGTGTGATTTTTCCAGCGCAGCGTGCTTCCTGACTAGGGATGATTCCTCTAAAGGTTGTGCTGCTTTGCTTAATGCGGCTCCAGTCTATTTCCATCTTTTGAAGAGTTTCCTCATAGATGAGGTTTAATCCGCTGCCGCCGTCCATGAGTACCTTGGTGAGTCGAAAGCCGTCCACGTTTGGACTGAGGACCAGTGCGGCTGGCACTCGGGCTGTTCGGAATTTAGGTTCATCGCTGGCATTGAAGGTAATAGTCGTGTCGCTCCAAGGATTTGTTTCTGCCATGTGGCAGATTTTGGACGTGATGCGAGTGTTCGCTTCCATCTATTATTTGACGCGAAGGTCTCAAAGACTGTTAAGATCGTATTGTTGTCCTCGGGGTGGTGCTCGGTGGTTTTTGGGAGGAGTAGATCCTCGCCACTTTTGGCCACCTGCCGGAGTATCCAGCATGCTCTAAGGCTGTGCATTGGTATTGCATCCGCTGTACTATGAATTTTGCAGGGTCCGTTGAGCCATCCCTCCAGTACGGTTCCTTGCCCCGTAGAGGGATTTTGCTTTTTGGTAGTTAACCCAGGTGTATTGTGATAATGCACCCTTTTATTTCAGACTGGGTTTGTATTCAGAGCTGGATTATCCCAAAATTTTATTTCGGTTTTCCAGGCGCTTTCCATCGCACAGTACTTTCATACTATGGACACCAAGTCGGCAAAGCGTGTAATTTCGCGACGACTTATGGCGTTGAGGATTCCCTTGTCCATGCAATTATTGCAGAAGAATGAAATTGCGTCTTCCTCGCGGCAGTCCTTTATCCTATTCTTGACCAGGAGGAATCTGGCCCAGTAATGATGTACTGTTTCTTCGGGCTCTTGCCTAATTTGGCATAGATCGCGTATGTTTGGGTGGGTGGGTGGAATTGAATCCGAATCCTCACCCAATCTGAGGCTCAGTGGCCAAGGAGTTTCCGAACTCGAAAGTTTGGATTCTTGAATGTTTTCCGGTAAATCTAGCCCACTGCCTGATTCTGGGTTCGGGCTTTGAGTGACATCCTCCCCTCCGCGGGTATCCGGCTTGGAGGGATCGGGAATACGGACGTAGCTAGTCCTTAAGATGGATGAAGGGTTACCGCATTGTTCTTCCACCACTGCAACATGATGGGTAACCTGGGGAGAGTTAATTTCTCTCAGATCGGGTTTAGGCCCAACCTGATCGTAGTCTGTAGCAACTCCTAGGGCGGTAATGCGATCCAAGAGCTCGTTCAGGGAAGAGAGCTCCATTGGATCTAACTGCTCGTGAGTTCCGAGTTGACATGAAGATTGCTTTTGATGACCCGAGAAGTCATCGTCGGCACAGCGGTCGAACAGGCGGTCATAAGAAAACCACCTAGCCGGAGAGTTTGGCCGATAGCCAGAGCTCCCTCAGTGATGGTGTCGTCTTTAAAGACGGGACGAGACATCCTTCCTGGTGGCGACGGCACAACGGAACTCTCAATGAAAGCACCAATGTCGGTGTCAAAACCGGCAGATCTCAGGTAGGGGGTCCCGAACTGTGCGTCTAGGCCGGATGGTAACATGAGGCAAGGGACACGACGTTTTACCCAGGTTCGGGCCCTCTTGATGGAGGTAAAACCCTACATCCTGCTTGATTAATATTGATGATATGGGTGTTACAAGAGTAGATCTACCACGAGATCAGAGAGGCTAAACCCTAGAAGCTAGCCTATGGTATGATTGTATGTTGTGATTGTTGTCCTACGGACTAAAACCCTTCGGTTTATATAGACACCGGAGAGGGTTAGGGTTACACAAGGTCGGTTAAAAAGGAGGAGATATCCATATACGTATTGCCTAGCTTGCCTTCCACGCCAAGTAGAGTCCCATCCGGACACGAGACGAAGTCTTCAATCTTGTATCTTCATAGTCTATCAGTCCGGCCAATGGAGATAGTCCGGCTGCCCGGAGACCCCATAATCTAGGACTCCCTCAGTTATCAAGACTAATTTCTGGCGCCGTTGCCGGGGAGCATAGCTCTATTCTTTGAGTCACTTGGGATTTATATCTGCTTATCATTATGAAGAACTTGAGAGATCCAAAAACCAAGATCTATCCCTCAACTACGAGGGGAGGTAAGGAACTGCCATCTAGCTCTGCACTTGATTCACCTTCTGTTATGAGTAAGTTTGCGACACCTACACCTGCTTCTACTATTCGTTCTGATATGTCGCATGTTATTGATGATGCCACTTCTGCTATGCATGATACTTATGATGAAACTGCTTCTATGTCTGATACTACTGTGCCCCTTGGTGAATTTCTTGATGAACAAATTGCTAGGGCTAGAGAAAAAGAAATTATTGAATCTGAATACGATGATGATAGTGATGATGAAAATATGCCTGTTATTCCTGAGGGCTATCTTTTTGGTAAGGAATCTTCTGCCGCTATTTTTGCTTGCAAAGATAGATATGAGCTTAAGAGGTTATTAATTAAATGGAACAAAGAATCACTTAGAGATAAAATGAGACCCGACCCTGCTTTTGCTACTTCACCTATTTGTGTTCCTGATAAGGATTATGAATTCTCTGTTGATCCTGATATAATTACTTTGGTTGAATCTGATCCATTTTATGGCTATGAATCTGAAACTGTTGTGGCACATCTTACTAAGTTAAATGATATAGCTGCCCTGTTCACTAATAATGAGAGATCACGTTACCTCTATTTACTCAAAATATTTCCATTCTCATTAAAGGGTGATGCTAAGATATGGTTTAATTCTCTTGATCCTGGTTGTGTGCGTAGTCTCGAGGATATGATTTATTACTTCTCTGCTAAATATTTCCCTGCTCATAAGAAACAAGCTGCTTTGAGGGAAATATACAACTTCGTGCAAATTAAAGAAGAGAGTCTCCCACAAGCTTGGGGGAGGCTTCTCAAGTTACTTAATGCTTTGCCTGATCATCCTCTTAAGAAACCCGAAATACTTGATATCTTTTATAATGGACTAACCGATGCTTCCAGAGATTACCTGGATAGTTGTGCTGGTTCTCTTTTTAGGGAAAGAACACTGGATGAAGCTGAAATTCTATTGAATAATATGTTGACAAATGAAAATAATGGGGCACCTCCTAAGCCACCTCCTGAGCTAGCTCCTGCTCCAATTACTGAGTCTATTCCTAAACTAACTCCGAAGAAGAGAGGTGTTCTATTTCTCAGTCCCGAAGATATGCAAGAGGCAAAGAAATCTATGAAAGAGAAATGTATTAAAGCTGAAGACATTAAGAATTTACCCCCTATTGAAGAAATACATGGTATTAATATACCGCCTGTTGAAGAAACTTATGATCTCAATTCTTTATTTATTGAAGAACCTCCTGATCCCGATATCCCAACACAGGTAGTAAAGGTAAATTGTCTCTATAGATATGATAAAGCTGAAGTTCCTCCTACTGAAATTGCTAGTCAGTGCTTGGATGAGTTTGATAACTTTATGTATAAGCAAGAGGACTTCAATGCTTATTTTGGTAGACAATTAAAAGAAAATGCTTATATGATTAGACGCTTGGGTGATTATATGGCTGATATTAAAGGTGAACTTAAACTTGTTAGCAAACATGCCTCTATGGTTACCACTCAAGTAGAACAAGTAATTAAGGCTCAAAAAGAAGTGCTTGATGAAATGAATAGTAAGAAAAATGATTATGCTGTTAGAGTGGCTACTAGAACTGGTAGAATGACTCAGGAACCTTTGTATCCTGAAGGCCACCCTAAGAGAATCGAGCAAGATTCTCAGAGAAATAATATTGATGCACCTAGTTCTTCTAAAAAGAAGAAAAACAAAAATGATAGAACTGTGCAAACTTCTAGTGAACCTATTGCTGAACCACCAGATAATCCAAATGACATATCTATGTCTGATGCTGAAACACAATCTGGTAATGAACATGAACCTAATAAAATTATTAATGATGATGTTCATGATGATGCTCAACCTAGTAATGACAATGATGTAGAAATTGAACCTGCTTTTGATCTTGATAACCCACAATCAAAGAATCAACATTATGATAAAAGAGACTTTGTTGCTAGGAAGCATGGTAAAGAAAGGGAACCTTGGCTTCAGAAACCCATGCCTTTTCCTCCAAAACCATCCAAGAAAAAGGATGATGAGGATTTTGAGCACTTTGCTGAAATGATTAGGCCTATCTTTTTGCGTATGCGATTAACTGATGTGCTCAAAACAAATCCTTATGCTAAATATATGAAGGATATCATTACTAATAAAAGAAAGATACCGGAAGGTGAGATTTCCACCATGCTTGCTAATTATAATTTTAAGGGTGGAATACCAAAGAAACTTGGAGATCCCGGAGTACCTACTATACCTTGCTCCATTAAAAGAAATTATATTAAAACTGCTTTATGTGATCTTGGAGCCGGTGTTAGTGTTATGCCTCTCTCTTTATATCGTAGACTTGACTTGAATAAGCTAACACCTACCGAAATATCTTTGCAAATGGCTGATAAATCAACTGCTATACCTGTCGGTATTTGTGAGGATGTGCCTGTTGTGGTTGCAAACGTTACTATTTTAACGGACTTTGTTATTCTTGATATTCCCGAGGATGATAGTATGTCTATTATTCTTGGAAGACCTTTTCTTAATACTGCAGGGGCTGTTATTGATTGCAATAAAGGCAATGTCACTTTTCATGTTAATGGTAATGAGACAACCTCAAGTTCATAGTATGAACTCCATTGGAAAAATTCCATCGATTATATTTGGAGGTTTTGAATTTCCTCTTCCTACTGTCAAGAAGAAATATGATATACTTATTATAGGGGATGTGCATATCCCCGTTGAGGTAACTTAGTGTTATTCAAAATTTCTCCGGTTTCATGATTATCGGAATGAGTTTGTTAACAAGACTTGATCAACCTTGTTAGTGGATTCTTTTTTATGAGCATGAGATGGATGAAACTAGAAACACAAACTTCTGTACCCACTCCATATTTTCTGTTATTTATATTAAATAAAGTAAAAATAGTATTTTTCTGTGTGTTATCTGATTAACCATGCAAAATAAAAATATCCTGAAAATAAAAGTCCTCAGAATGACATGCCAATTTAATATGATTTTTGCGGGAATATTTGAGGATTTACTGTGCAAAAATTACCGCAGGAGGAGCTGCCACCTGGCCACGAGGGTGGTGGGCGCGCCCCCCTATAGGGCGCGCCCCCTGCCTCGTGGGCCCACGGTGGCCCTCCTCCACTTATCCCAGCACCCATCTTCTTCCTCCGCCTCACACAAACCCGAAAAACCAACTCAAGCACGAGTTCCAACCACTTTGGCTGTGATTTTCAATCTCCTTGTCAAAGCACCTCTCGCAAAACTGCTTGGGGAGATTATTCCTTGGTATGTGACTCCTCCATTGGTCCAATTAGTTTTTGTTCTAGTGCTTTATTCGTTGCAAATTTGTGCTGCATAGGTGACCATGTTCTTGAGCTTGCATGTCAAATTTATATGGTTCCAAGTAGGTTTGATGCATGATATAGGCTCTAGGCACTTGTGGGAGTAGTTGCTACCAGTTTTATTGAAGTTGGTTCACTTTTGTTTGAAGTTACTAAAAAAATTCAGAATTTTTCAAAGAAAAATAATATGTTTAGGAAGATGTTCCAAGGTGGTTCTTCTAAGAAGCAAGGTCCCAGGATTGCTATGCGCGATGATGACGGGGATCCACCAAGAGACGCTCCAGTACGACCTTGCGAATGGCCGTCGGAAAATTTTATGGACCATGCGGGAATTAAAGAAGAATTCAAAGCATATTTGCGCTATGCCGGTCTTGAGGATTTTGAGGCTAACAAATGCCCCCAGTATCATGATCTCACAAGTTCATTTGTGAGGAGGTTTGAGTATTCATCTTCGCGTAATTCTCCTTCAGTCATGTTTGATCTCTATGACAATTCTTATACCATGGACTTAGAGGATTTCACTTCTGCTTGCAAACTTCCATCATGGGGTAGTGTTAGGGATCCCCCTAAATCTGAATTTAGAAACTTTCTTGCTAGTATAACTGTGGGGGAATCTAGAGATATAACGCAGGCTACCATAGGGATCATTCACTTTCCTGCTATACATTATTTTGCTCTCTTCATCGGTAGATGCATAAATGCTAAGGATGAAGCATGTCACATGTGTGTCCCTGATCTTAGCATTCTTAGGAGTGCTGTGTTAGGAGACCAATCTTATCATATGGGAGCCATTGTAGCTCGTAGGTTGCATCATAATAGACATAATGGAGATTTCTTTGGAGGAATTTTTGCAACCCACTTAGCTCATTTTCTTGAGATAGACATTCGTGAGAGTGATACGGAGTTGCCTCCTGCATATTTATATTATAACTCTATGGCTTCGCACCAGTTTGTCGAGAGGCCTGAATCCCCTCTCTTATATTGTTTAATTTTTGATAAACGGCGTGTTTTCTGTATTACTCTCCCTGCTCCTGCCTTCTTTGATTCACAGGCAAAAGGAAGATATGTTATTACCAGAGAAGAGGCAGAAGAGTACGAGAGGAGAGCGGAGGCAGCTTGACTCCACGCTGCAGCTCAGCAGGCGATAACCGCTGCACACCAGTATGATCCCAACTATCCTTCCTCATCGTAGTACGACCCCAACAACTATTATTATGGATATCCGCCAGGCCAGCCGTGGCCATAGACCAACTTAGGCCAAAAGCCTAAGCTTGGGGGAGTACGTATTTCTCACCGACATTACATCTATGTTCACACACACTCATTGCTAGATGTCGGTGCTCATACTTTTTCACTGTAATATCCATGCTAGTTTATTTTCTTTTTCCTGCTTTCTTCTTGTGTGCTCGTTAAACCTTAAGAAAAAAAATAATTAGTAGTAGTTTATTTTTCTACTGTAGTAGTAATAATTAAAAAGAAAACCCAAAAATATTTCCCGTTCTTCTTTTGCTTGTTGGGAGCTTTCCCGTGTAAATAGTTTTATTTATTTTATTTTCTTTGGGGGTCAGTAGGAGAAGACCATAATTAAATTGTTGAAGTGGCTCTTATATGCATTATTGTTGAATTAACCAATGAGCCCATATTGCCTTGTCTTCTCCTGTTTATTGAATGCTCGCATATTCCAGCTTAGTCCAATGCACGTGCACTCTTATTATTATTCACATCGTTCGGTCGTGCAAGTGAAAGGCAATTATGATGGACTGACTGAGATGAGAAAAGCTGGTATGAACTCAACCTCTTTTGTTTTTGTAAATATGATGAGTCTCGCGTTCTTGATTCAGCTTATTATGAATAAACATGTTTGCAATGACAATTAGAGATCGTAGTTGCTTGTGCCATGCTTGATTAGCTATAAGTTATAATGATTTACCTTCTGTGCCAACATGCTATTGAGATGGTTATGATGTGGTATGATGGGGTGGTATCCTCCTTTGAATGATGTAAGTGACTTGACTTGGCACATGTTCACGCATGTAGTTGAAACAAATCAACATAGCCTGCACGATATTTATGTTCATGGTGGATTATATCCTACTCATGCTTGCATCCAATGTTTATTAATTTTAATCCATGTACATGGTTGTTGTCGCTCTGTAGTTGGTCGCTTCCCAGTCTCTTGCTAGCCTTCACCTGTACTAAGAAGGAATACTGCTTGTGCATCCAATCTCGTAAGCCCCAAAGTTATTCCAGATGAGTCCACTATACCTTCCTATATGCGGTATCTACCTGCCGTTCCAAGTAAATTTGTATGTGCCAAACTCTAAACCTTCAAATAAACATTCTGTTTTGTATGCTCGAATAGCTCATGTATCAACCAAGGCTGTTGAGGGAGTCCTGGATTAGGGGGTGTTCGGGTAGCCGGACTATACCTTCAGCCGGACTCCTGGACTATGAAGATACAAGATTGAAGACTTCGTCCCGTGTCCGGATGGGACTTTCCTTGGCGTGGAAGGCAAGCTTGGCGATGCGGATATTCAAGATCTCCTACCATTGTAACCGACTCTATGTAACCCTAACCCTATCCGGTGTCTATATAAACCGGAGGGTTGTAGTCCGTAGGCAATCAACTCCATATACAACAATCATACCGTAGGCTAGCTTCTAGGGTTTAGCCTCCTTGATCTCGTGGTAGATCTACTCTTGTACTACCCATATCATCAATATTAATCAAGCAGGACATAGGGTTTTACCTCCATCAAGAGGGCCCGAACCTGGGTAAAATATCGTGTTCCCTGCCTCCTGTTACCATCCGGCCTAGACGCACAGTTCGGGACCCACTACCCGAGATCCGCCGGTTTTGACACCGACATTGGTGCTTTCATTGAGAGTTCCTCTGTGTCGTCGCCTTTAGGCCCGATGGCTCCTTTGATCATCAACAATGATGCGGTCCAGGGTGAGACTTTGCTCGCTGGACAGATCTTCGCTCCGCGGGCCAATTCGCTCGGCCACCTGGAGCAGATCGAAAGTTACGCCCCTGGCCATCAAGTCAGGTTTGGAAGCTTAAACTACACGGCTGACATCCGCGGAGACTTGATCTTCGACGGGCTTGAGCCACGGCCAAGCGCGCCGCACTATCTCGAGGGGCATGATCTAGCTCTACCCCCGGACAGTGTCCTGGAGGCCGCACACGCATCGGTTCCGACCCCTAACTCGGAGCCTATTGCGCCAATCGAGGATGAGCGGTTGGACGTCACCTTGGGGGCTGCGATCCCGAAAGCGATCGAGCCAAACACTAGCCCCGCACTCTGCACGACCCGTGACTCCGAGGATCCGGACTCCTCTCCGGACTCCGAACCCCCCGCGCCCCTGCCAATCAAATCCGATTGGGCGCCGATAATGGAGTTCACCGCCGCAGACATCTTTCAGCATTCGCCTTTTGGCGACATCCTGAATTCTATTAAGTCTCTCTCTTTATCAGGAGAGCCCTGGCCGGACTACGGTCAGCGAGGGTGGGATAAGGACGATGAGGAAATTCAAAGCCCACCCACCACCCACTTTGTAGCCACTATCGACGATCTAACTGACATGCTTGACTTCAGCTCCGAAGACATCGACGGCATGGACGACGATGTAGGAGACGAACAGGAACCAGCACCTGTAGGGCGCTGGAAGGCCACCTCGTCATATGACATATATATATGGTGGATACTCCAAAAGATGGAGATGGCGATGGAACAGTGGGGGATGACGCCCCCAAGAAACAGCCAAAGCGCCGGCGTCAACGGCGCAGCTCTAAATCCCACCAAAGCAAAAATGGTGATTCCGGCACGGGAGATAATACTACCCCGGATAGCGCCGAAGAACACCCACCTCAGCAAGATTCGGCACAGGAAGATGGAGAAGCCAGCCCTCATGAGAGAGCGGCAGACCGAGAGGTCGAGGATGATAACTATACGCCTCCCTCCGAAGACGAGGCAAGCCTCGATGACGATGAATTCGTCATACCATCAGACCCCGCCGAACAAGACCGTTTTAAACGCATGCTTTTAGCCATGGCAAGCAGCCTCAAGAAAAAGCAGCAACAGCTTAGAGCTGCCCAAGATTTGCTAGCTGACAAATGGACTGAAGTCCTTGCGGCCGAAGAGTATGAACTCGAACGCCCCTCCAAGAGTTACCCGAAGCGCAGGCCGCTACCCCGATCAGAGGAGGAAGCACCTACATCACTAGCGCATGACATGGCAGACCGGCCACCTCGTGGCGGCGACAGAGAGGCCTCTCGGCCCTCCACCCAAGCCATGCCCCGACGCCGCTCAACTAAGGCACGGGAAAATGCGCCCGACCTGCGAGACATACTGGAGGATAAGGCAAGACAAACAAGATCGATCTCCGGATCGCACAGGCGCCCTACGGCATGTGACAATGATCTTCACTCCGGATACAACAAAACCGGCCGGGCCGAACACAACAGACATAGCTCTTCTGAGCTGCGTCGTGATATAGCCCAGTACAGAGGCGCCGCACACCCGCTATGCTTCACGAATGAAGTAATGGATCATAAAATCCCAGAGGGTTTCAAACCCGTAAACATCGAATCATACGATGGCACAACAGATCCGGCGGTATGGATCAAGGATTTTCTCCTTCACATCCACATGGCACGCGGCGATGATCTACACGCCATCAAATACCTCCCGCTAAAACTTAAAGGACCGGCCCGGCATTGGCTTAACAGCTTGCCAGCAGACTCAATCGGTTCTTGGGAGGACCCGGAAGCCGCATTCCTCGACAAACTTCTAGGGCACTTACATGCGACCGCCGGATGCCGGCGACTTAAGCCACATAATTCAACAGCCAGAGGAATCGGCTAGACAATTCTGGACATGGTTCCTAACAAAGAAAAACCAGATAGTCGACTGTCCGGACGCAAAGGCCCTAGCAGCCTTCAAGCATAACATCCGCGACGAGTGACTTGCCCGGCACCTGGGACAGGAAAAGCCGAAATCCATGGCAGCCCTCACGACACTCATGACCCGCTTTTGCGCGGGAGAAGACAGCTGGCTAGCTCGCAGTAACAACTTATCAAACAACCCTGGTAATTCGGATACCAAGGACAAAAGTGGCAGGACACGTCGGAATAAGCAAAAACACCGTGTTAACAGCGACAGCAATGAAGACACGGCAATCAATGCCGGATTCAAAGGCTATAAATCCGGTCAGTGGAAAAAGCCATTCAAAAAGAATACTTAGGGCCTGTCCAGTTTGGACCGAATACTCGATTGCTTGTGCCAGATACATGGCACCCCCGAAAGGCCAGCCAATCACACTAACAGGGATTGTTGGGTGTTCAAGCAGGCAGGCAAGTTAAGGGCCGAAAACAGAGACAAGGGGCTGCACAGCGACGACGAGGAGCCCAAGCCGCCGGACAACAATGGACAGAAGGGCTTTCCCCCACAAGTGCGGACGGTGAACATGATATACGCAACCCACATTCCCAAGCGGGAGCGGAAGCGTGTGCTACGGGACGTATACACGATGGAGCCAGTCGCCCCAAAGTTCAACCCATGGTCCTCCTGCCCGATCACTTTTGATCGAAGGGACCATCCCACTAGCATCCGTCATGGCGGCTTCGCCGCATTGGTTCTCGACCCAATCATTGACGGATTTCATCTCACAAGAGTCCTCATGGACGGTGGCAGTAGCCTGAACCTGCTTTATCAGGATACAGTGCGGAAAATGGGCATAGATCCCTCAAGGATTAAGCCCACAAGAACGACCTTTAAAGGCGTTATACCAGGTGTAGAAGCCAACTGTACAGGCTCAGTAACACTTGACGTGGTCTTCGGATCCCTGGACAATTTCCGAAGCGAAGAGTTAATCTTCGATATAGTCCCGTTTTGCAGTGGCTATCACGCCCTGCTCGGACGAACCACATTCGCAAAGTTCAATGCAGTGCCGCACTACGCATATCTCAAGCTCAAGATGCCAGGCCCTCGAGGAGTAATTACGGTCAACAGAAACACCAAACGCTCCCTCCATACGGAGGAGCATACCGCGGCTCTCGCAGCGGAGGTACAAAGTAGCCTTCCCAGGCAATTCTCCAGTCCGGCCATTAAAAAGCCAGACACTGCCAAGCGCGCGTGGAGTAACCCACAGCAGGACCGCCTGGCACACTCTGAGCAAGCGTAGCAATGCGGCCCCAACCCCAGCTTTCGCGACATAGCGAAACGAGTACCTGGCGTACATAACTACGCCCTTGAAATACCATGGGCACAGGGGAAGGGGCACAATAACGGCACGCCCAAAATACAGCTTAAAACGTACTAGGGGCTGCCGGATTCTTTTTTTAATTTTTTCTTACTTTCAGGACTCCATACTTCGGACGACCTGTTCGGCAATTCGACTGCCGCACAAACGATGCAAGATCCAGGGAGGCAGACAAGCCATGCCGCATTATGGAACTCCCAGGTGGTCTCTGTTACGAGCGGTATACCTGTTTTAAATACAATTCCGCGGCCTGCCCCTGGTCAGGACATACTGAATAGTCCAATATCTTTTGCTTACCGCACTATTTGTATCGTTCGGCTTTGATAAATAGCCTCTCTATAAACAATGCTTAGCTTCTTGTCTATTTTTTTGCATTATCTTCTTTTCACATTTATGTTTATTAAATGACATGATTGCACCCATACACCATGGTATGACAAACACGCCAGGGGCTTCAGTACCCCTCATAATGGTGTGAGAAGTCCGTACACTTTCACAAGTGCGGCACCCCAAACTTATAGCACTATATGCATCGGCTCCGAATCATAATTTGGGTCAATAGTTGGGTTTGCCCGGCTCCTATGTTTTGGTGCCTTACGTTCTGCTCTATCGGCTAAGGTAGCACTAGGAGAACCACTGCGATTGTGCCCCGGTTCAGCTGGGTTAAGCACCTCAGTGGAGAAAGCTAAAACTGATCGTCATGATGTGGCGAGAGACCGGTCGCTGTTTGAGAGGTTTTTCGAGTCCCTAAAGGCTTATGCCGCTTCGAGCGAGGAGCTGGCTTTGTCCGGCCAAGGCGTGGATAGCGCCCCGAACTCGGTCTTCCGAACTAGGGGCTTCGCCGAAATTTAAAATTATAGAGTTCTATGGCTAAGTGAGAGTGTTCAAGCATTATAGTCCGATTGCCTGGTTCGTTGTGCTGAGCGCCTCCCTCGAAGGACCCAACTATGGGAAAAAGAGCGCTCAGGTTTATCCCGAACACCCCAGCACTAGTGGCACGGGGGCAGAAGCCGACGACTGGCCATCTCTCAATTTTTGATAAACGGCCGCACAGAAAGTAATATTTTAAATTCAATAAGCATTGCTTAGCGCATATGAACAAGTTTTCCAGCGCACAAGATAAACACGAGCGAGTTCATTCAAATATCACATCCTTGGTACATTCATCCGCCACAAGGCGGGCACCTGCAAGAACATCCTTGTAGTAGTTCTCGGGCTTGCGATGCTCCTTCCCCGGCGGCGGCCCGTCCTTCACAAGCTTCTCACCGTCCAGTTACCCCAGTGCACCTTTGCACAGGCAAGGGCCCGACGGGCACCTTTGATGCAGACGGAGCGCTTGATGACCTCAAGCCTCGGACAGGCCTCCACCAGCCGCCGCACCAGCCCGAAATAGCTCCCAGGCAGGGCCTCTCCGGACCACAGCCGAACTATGAAGCCCTTCATGGCCTGCTCGGCCGCCTTGTGGAGCTCGACCAGCTGTTTCAGCTGGTCGCTCAAGGGCACAGGGTGTCCGGCCTCAGAATACTGAGACCAGAACACCTTCTCCATCAAGCTACCCTCTTCAGCTCGGTAGAATGCGGCGGCGGCGGATTCGCTGCGGGGAAGATCTGTGAATGCCCCTGGAGAGCTCCGGATTCGGGTAAGTAATAGGTAGTTCACTTTTATATTTCTGCTTTGCATAAAGAATGCCTTACGCGCTGCTATCTTCCTCATCTCCTCCAACTCGTGGAGGGCCTTTTGGGCTTCGGCCTTGGCAGACTTGGCAGCCTCTAGGGCCGTTGCAAGCTCGGATGCTTGCGCCTTCGACTCTAGCTCCAAACTCTCATGTTTTTTCATGAGAGCCTGAAGCTCTTGCTGCACCTCGCCGACCTGAGCCCCAAGTCTGTCTCGCTCGGTGCGCTCCGTGGCCGTTTTCTTTTCGGCCTCAGACAGCGCCTGCTTAAGGGTCGCCACCTCAGTCATGGCCCCTACAATAAGCAGTACAATCCTGTTACTCTTTTTTGCAATCAAGCCTTTTTATAGGCACTTTTTCTGTAAGGTATTTCTTACCTTCTTCCTCCTCGAGCCGTCGCTTGGCAAGGCCGAGCTCTTGCTCGGTCCGCTCGAGGTCCTGCCTCAGGACACCCACCTCCGCAATCAGTGCAGCGGTGGATAGCAGCGAAGCCTGCATACGCATATTGACTCTTTTTTGTTAGACTCCTGCAATATTTAATAGATCCTCTATTCGGCTTTTCTTTCCAAACGCCAAACAGAGCATCAGGGGCTATTGTCTATGCGGTAATATTTTTACATATTTTTACTTACCTCGAAGCCTGTTAGAAGGCTAGCGCAAGCTTCAGTCAGTCCGCTCTTGGCGGATTGAACCTTCTGGATCACCATACTCATAATAGTACGGTGCCCCTCGTCGATGGAGGCATCGTCAAGCACCTCCAGCAGATTATCCAGCACCTCCGGTTGGACGGAGGCCGCCAGCTCAGAAGGCTTGCTCCTCTTGGAAGGAGTTCGCCTACCGCGGTCCGGAACTGTAGAAGATTCTGGCGCGGTGTCCGGCACAAAGCTGGACCGAGAGCCCTGGGGAGCCTTATCCCCTTCACCCCTGGAGTCCGGGAGGTTGCCTTGCGGCTCCTCCAGGACCACCTCCTCCTGCCCCAGAGCTTGTCGCGACACCACTTCGGCGTCATCTGCAGTGCGGGGGGAGACAACGGGCGGAACTGAGTTCACGTCCGATGAGTCCAGGGAGCCGCCCGACGATTCGTCAAATTCGGCCCGGGGCGGACTGTATAATTACATTCGACATTAGGGAAAGCTGTGCAACAAAGGAACATCATGAGTTATTCTGATATCCGAACTTACGATTTCGCCAGACGCTTGGCCCTGTTTGGCCACTCCTCTTTGCCCTCTTCGGCGTTGGGGGCGTAGTCCGGCGGAGGGGTCTTCCTTTTCCTAGACCCCTCAGCCTCCCCCGTTGGGGCGGCCTTCCTCTTCTCTCCTCCCTCCGTTGGGGGGGGGAGAGTTTTCTTCTTCCTCCTCCTCGTTTTCGCGGGAGGAGGGCGTCTCGGACTCGTCAGATGACGAGTCCGACACCACCACGTTGCGGGCACTCTTTCGAGTCCCCGTGGTCTTCTTCTTCTTGGCCTTCTTCTCCGGCACCACATAAGGCGCCGGAACCAGCAGCTTCACTAGTAGAGCCGGGGCTAGGTCTTCGGGCAGCGGAGCTGGACAGTTAATCGGTCCGGATATCGCTCGCCAAGCCTGTCAAAGGTAAGGGAGTTTAGATCCCGCATAGAGTCAAACTATGAAAAAAAAGCTTAACATCCTGTAAAAGGTGAAGATAGCTTACCTCGCTAGCGTGACGCTGCGAGCTGTATCTGCGGTCCTCGGAAGCGGATGCGGGAGCCTCGGCGCCCTTGAATAGCACCTTCCAGGCATCTTCGTACGTCGTGTCGAAGAGCCTGCTAAGGGTTTGGTGCTGCGCCAGGTCGAACTCCCACAGATTAAAATCCCGTTGTTGGCACGGGAGGATCCGGCAGACGAGCATAACCTGGATTACATTAACAAGCCAGATTGGCTTGTTCACCAGGGACTGGATGCATGTTTGCAATCCGGTCACCTCTTTTTCGTCACCCCACGACAGGCCCGTCTCTTTTCAGGACATAAGCCGCGTGGGGGGTCCGGATCGGAACTCGGGGGCTGCGATCCAGTTTGGATCGCGTGGCTCGGTGATGTAAAACCACCCGGATTGCCACCCCTTTAGGGTCTCCACAAAAGAGCCCTCGAACCATAGGACGTTGGCCATCTTGCCCGCCATGGCGCCTCCGCACTCCGCCTGGCTGCCGCGCACCACCTTGGGCTTGACGTTGAAGGTCTTGAGCCAGAGGCCGAAATGAGGGCGGACGCGGAGGAAAGCCTCGCACACGACAATAAACGCCGAGATGTTGAGGATGAAGTTCGGGGCCAGATCGTGGAAATCCAGGCCATAGTAGAACATGAGCCCCCGGACAAATGGGTGGAGTGGAAAACCCAGTCCACGGAGGAAGTGGGGAAGAAATACTACCCTCTCATGGGGCCTTGGGGTGGGGAGAAGCTGCCCCTTTTCGGGAAGCCGGTGCGCGATGTCCTTAGACAGGTATCCGGCCTTCCTTAGCTTCTTGACTTGGCCCTCCGTAGCGGAGGAGACCATCCACTTGCCTCCCGCTCCGGACATTGCTGGAGAAGGTTGAGGTGGGAAGTGCGGGCTTGGGCGCTGGAGCTCGAGTGCGCAGGAGATGGATAGGCAAAAGAGGAAGAAGGCGTAGGTAAAAGGGTGGATCCTTATCCCCTTATATGGGCGGATGCGGTTGTGCGTCCCCACCAGCCTAGTAAAACTCGCTCGCCTCCCAAGCGCCGTGATAAATGGCGCGGTTGGGTTACCCACGCCCGTATTGATGAGAATCCCGTAAAAGGGGGGTACATGATCTCTGCTTTGACAATACGTGCCAAGGAAACCGCCTCGCAAAACACGCTGAGGTGGAAAAGTGAAAACGATTCGAGTGAAGGACTTGGCTGTAGTGTGATGATGCACTGCGGAATACGTCAGCAGATTTGATTTGTGTTAATATTATTCTCTCTATGGCAATATGTGGAAGCTTATTTTGCAGAGCCGGACACTACTCTTGGTGTTTACAATCTTCTATGAAGGACTTGGAGGAGGAACCCGCCTTGCAATGCCGATGACAATTTGCGCGCCGGACTCGTCGTCATTGAAGCCTGGTTCAGGGGCTACTGAGGGAGTCCTGGATTAGGGGGTGTTCGGGTAGTCGGACTATACCTTCAGCCGGACTCCTAGACTATGAAGATACAAGATTGAAGACTTCGTCCCGTGTCCGGATGGGACTTTCCTTGGCGTGGAAGGCAAGCTTGGCGATGCGGATATTCAAGATCTCCTACCATTGTAACCGACTCTATGTAACCCTAACCCTATCCGGTGTCTATATAAACCGGAGGGTTGTAGTCCGTAGGCAATCAACTCCATATACAACAATCATACCGTAGGCTAGCTTCTAGGGTTTAGCCTCCTTGATCTCGTGGTAGATCTACTCTTGTACTACCCATATCATCAATATTAATCAAGCAGACGTAGGGTTTTACCTCCATCAAGAGGGCCCGAACCTGGGTAAAACATCGTGTTCCCTGCCTCCTGTTACCTTCCGGCCTAGACGCACAGTTCGGGACCCACTACCCGAGATCCACCGGTTTTGACACCGACAGCTGTCCTTATCTTCCGTGTTAGGCGGGTTATTCTCAAGAGGAGTGGACTCTGCTCCTCACTCACGAGAAAATGGCTGGTCACCGGGATGCCCAGTCCCATGCTTTATGCAAACTAAATCAAAATTAATTGCAAACAAAACTCCCCCTGGGACCTGATGTATGTTGGAGGCACTCGTTGTTTCGAGCAAGCCATGGATTGATGTTTGTTGGTGGAGGGGGAGTATAAACTTTACCATTATGTTTGGGAACCGCCTATAATGTGTTTAGCATGGAAGATATCGCCATCTCTTAGTTGTTACGTTGACAATGAAAGTATATCGCTCAAAATACAATTTATCTCTATTTCAAAACCGAGCTCTGGCACCTCTACAAATCCCTGCTTCCCTCTGCGAAGGGCCTATCCATTTACTTTTATGTTGAGTCATCACCCTCTTATTAAAAAGCACTAGCTGGAGAGCACAGCTGTCATTTGCATTCGTTACTATTAATCTATGTTGGGTATGACTATGATTCGATCTCTTTTACCATGAATTAAAATGTCTAGTCAGTTCTTGATCTTTAAAGGTGCTCTGCATTTATGTTTTGCGGTCTCAGAAAGGGCTAGCGAGATACCATCTATATCATATTATGATTGTTTTGAGAAAGTGTTGTCATCCGAGATTTATTATTATGACTTGCTAGTTGATTATGCTATTGATATGAGTAATTATGAGACCTGAGAATTATTGCAAATGTGGTTAGTTATGATCTATGCTGAAAACTTGAATGTTGGCTTGACATAGTTACAACAACAAGAGCAAACAGAGTTTGTAAAAGTTTTTCTTTCTTTCTTTCAGTTTGTCAACTGAATTGCTTGAGGACAAGCAAGGGTTTAAGCTTGGGGGAGTTGATACGTCTCCGTCATATCTACTTTTCCAAACACTTTTGCCCTTGTTTTGGACTCTAACTTGTATGATTTGAATGGAACTAACCCGGACTGACGCTGTTTTCAGCAGAATTGCCATGATGTTGTTTTATGTGTGCAGAAAACAAATATTCTCGGAATGACCTGAAACTCCACGGGAGGTCTTATAAAAAATAATAAAAAATCCTTGCCAAATATGAAGACCAGGGGGCCCACACCCTTCTCACGAGGGTGGGGGGTGCCCCCCCCCCTAGGGCGCGCCCCCTACCTTGTGGGCCCCCTGGAAACCCTCCGACGCCAACTCCAACTATATATATTTGCTTTCGGAGAGAAAAAAATCAGAGAGAAGAAATCATCGCGTTTTACGATACGGAGCCGCCGCCAAGCCCTAAAACCTCTCGGGAGGGCTGATCTGGAGTCCGTTCGGGGCTCCAGAGAGGGGGATTCATCGCCGTCGTCATCATCAACCATCCTCCATCACCAATTTCATGATGCTCACCGCCATGCGTGAGTAATTCCATCGTAGGCTTGCTGGACGGTGATGGGTTGGATGAGATTTATCATGTAATCGAGTTAGTTTTGTTAGGGTTTGATCCCTAGTATCCATTATGTTCTAAGATTGATGTTGCTATGACTTTGCTATGCTTAATGCTTGTCACTAGGGCCCGAGTGCCATGATTTCAGATCTGAACCTATTATGTTTTCATGAACATATGTGAGTTCTTGATCCTATCTTGCAAGTCTATAGTCACCTACTATGTGTTATGATCCAGCAACCCCGAAGTGACAATAATCGGGACCACTCCCGGTGATGACCATAGTTTGAGGAGTTCATGTATTCACTATGTGCTAATGCTTTGTTCCGGTTCTCTATTAAAAGGAGGCCTTAATATCCCTAAGTTTCCAATAGGACCCCGCTGCCACGGGAGGGTAGGACAAAAGATGTCATGCAAGTTCTTTTCCATAAGCACGTATGACTATATACGGAATACATGCCTACATTACATTGATGAATTGGAGCTAGTTCTGTGTCACCCTATGTTATGACTGTTACATGATGAACCGCATCCGGCATAATTATCCATCACTGATCCGGTGCCTACGAGTTTTCCATATACTGGTTTACGCTTATTTACTTTCCTGCTGCTACTGTTACAATCACTACAAAATACCAAAAACATTACTTTTACTGTCTTTACTTTTGTTGCCGCTACCACCGCTATCATATTACTTTGCTACTAAACACTTTGCTGCAGATACTAAGTTTCCAGGTGTGGTTGAATTGACAACTCAGCTGCTAATACTTGGGAATATTCTTTGGCTCCCATTGTGTCGAATCAATAAATTTGGGTTGAATACTCTACCCTCGAAAGCTGTTGCGATCCCCTATACTTGTGGGTTATCAATGGGTTGCTAGAGTGACAAAATCTTAAACCCTAGTTTATGAGTTGCTTCGTAAGGGGCTAATTTGGATCCATATGTTTCATGCTATGGTTAGGTTTACCTTAATATGTATGTTGTAGTTGCGGATGCTTGCAATAGGGGTTAATCATAAGTGGGATGCTTGTCCAAGTAAGGGTAGTACCCAAGCACCGGTCCATACATATATCAAATTATCAAAGTACCGAACGCGACTCATATGAACGTGATGAAACTAGCTTGGCGAGAATTCCCATGTGTCCTCGGGAGCGCTTTCCTTTATATAAGAGTTTGTCCAGGCTTGTCCTTTGCTACAAAAAGGATTGGGCCATCTTGCTGCACCTTATTTACTTTTATTACTTGTTACCCGTTACAAATTACCTTATCACAAAACTATCTGTTACCGATAAATTTCAGTGCTTGCAGAGAATAGCTTACTGAAAACTGCTTATCATTTCCTTCTGCTCCTCGTTGGGTTCGACACTCTTACTTATCGAAAAGGCTACGATAGATCCTCTACACTTGTGGGTCATCAATGATGCCACTTCTACTTTGCATGATACTTATGATGAAACTACTTCTGTGCTTGATAATACTGTGCCACTAGGTGAATTTCTTGACGAACAACTTGCTAGGGTTAGAGAGAATGAAATTATTGAAACTGATAATATTGATGAAAGTGATGATGAAGATTCTCCCCCCTAGATATGAATTGCCTGTTGTGCCTGTGGGCTATGTTATGGATGAAGAAACTAGACTTCTTAGCTTGCAATGATAGATATGATCTTAAGAAATTATTAGCTAAGCTTAAAGAAAAATCTTTGAATTCTAGAATGAAATATGACCCTGCTTTTGCTACTTCACCTATCTGTATTTCCGATAAGGATTATGATTT
This sequence comes from Triticum dicoccoides, assembly GCF_002162155.2. Taxonomy (NCBI): domain Eukaryota; kingdom Viridiplantae; phylum Streptophyta; class Magnoliopsida; order Poales; family Poaceae; genus Triticum; species Triticum dicoccoides. Next base: position 307,274,417 of record NC_041380.1, on the reverse strand, counting down.
CTCTGTCGATCCTCAGTTAATTACTTCGGTTGAATCTGATCCTTTTTATGGCTATGAATCTGAAACTGTTGTGGCACATCTTACTAAATTAAATGATATAGCCACCCTCTTCACTAATGATGAGAAAACTCACTATTACTTTATCCTTAAGTTGTTTCTATTCTCATTAAAGGGTGATGCTAAAACATGGTTTAATTCTCTTGATCCTGGTTGTGTGCGTAGTCCCCAGGATATAATTTATTACTTCTCTGCTAAATATTTCCCCGCTCATAAGAAACAAGTTGCCTTAAGGGAAATATATAATTTTGTGCAAATTGAAGAAGAGAGTCTCCCACAATCTTGGGGAAGGCTTCTCCAATTACTTAATGCTTTGCCTGATCATCCTCTCAAGAAAAATGAAATACTTGATATCTTTTATAATGGACTAACCGATGCTTCCAGAGACCACCTGGATAGTTGTGCTGGTTGTGTTTTCAGGGAAAGAACTGTTGATCAAGCTGAATTGCTATTGAATAATATGTTGAGTAATGAAAATGATTGGACACTTCCTGAACCAACTCCTAAGCCAACTCCGAAGAAAAGGGGTATTCTATTTCTCAGTGCTGAAGATATGCAAGAGGCAAAGAAATCTATGAAAGAAAAAGGTATTAAAGCTGAAGATGTTAAGAATTTACCACCTATTGAAGTAATTCATGGTCTTGATAACCCGACACAGGTAGTAAAGGTAAATTCTCTCTATAGATTTGATAAAGGTGATATTCCTCGTTATAAGTCTGCTAGCCAATGCTTAGATGAGTTTGATAATCTTATTGTTAAACAAGAAAACTTCAATGCTTATGTTGGTAGACAATTGAAACGCAATGCTGATATGCTTGAACACTTGAGTGATTATATGTCTAGAGTTAAAGGTGAACTTAAACTTATTAGTAAACATGCTTCTATGGTTACCACTCAAATAGAACAAGTACTTAAGGCTCAGAATGATTTGCTCAATGAATTAAATAATAAGAAAAATGACAATGCTGTTAGAGTTATGACTATAGGGGGTAAAATGACTCAGGAACCTTTGTATCCTGAGGGCCACCCTAAGAGAACTGAGCAAGATTCTCAAAGAACTAATGTTGATGCACCTAGTTCTTCTAAGAAGAAGAAAAAAGAAAAATGATAGGACTTTGCATGCTTCTAGTGAACCTGTTGTTGACAAACTGAGAATCCCAATGATATTTCTATTTCTGATGCTGAAACCCAATCTGGTAATGAACATGAACCTAGTGATAATGTTAATGATGATGTTCATGTTGATGCTCAACCTAGCAATGACAATGATGTAGAGATTGAACCTGTTGTTGATCTTGATAACCCACAATCAAAGAATCAATGTTATGAAAAGAGAGACTTTGTTGCTAGGAAGCATGGCAAATAAAGAGAACCATGGGTTCAGAAACCCATGCCTTCTCCTCCTAAACCATCCAAGAAAAAGGATGATGAGGATTTTGAGCGCTTTGCTAAAATGATTAGACCTATCTTTTTGCGTATGTGTTTGACTGATATGCTTAAATGAATCCTTATGCTAAGTATATGAAAGATATTGTTACAAATAAAAGAAAGATACCGGAAGCTGAAATTTCCACCATGCTTGCTAATTATACATTTAAGGGTGGAATACCAAAGAAACTTGGAGATCCAGGAGTACCAACTATACCATGCTCCATTAAAAGAAACTATGTTAACACTGCTTTATGTGATCTTGGAGCCGGCGTTACTGTTATGCCTCTCTCTTTATATCATAGATTTGATTTAAATAAGTTGACACCTACTGAAATATCTTTGCAAATGGCTGATAAGTCAACTGCTATACCTGTCGGTATTTGTGAGGATGTGCCTGTTGTGGTTGCAAATGTTACTATTTTAACAGACTTTGTTATTCTTGATATTCCAGAGGACAATAGTATTTATATTATTCTTGAAGACCCTTTCTAAATACTGCAGGGGCTATTATTGATTGCAACAAAGGCAATGTCACTTTTCATGTTAATGCTAATGAGCATACGGTACACTTTCTGAGGAAACAACATCAAGTCCATAGTATCAATTCTATTGGAAAAATTTCAACGATTATTATTGGAGGTTTTGAATTTTCTCTTCCTACTGTCAAGAAGAAATATGATATTCTTATTGTTGGGGATGTGCATATCCCCGTTGAGGTAACCTAGTGTTATTCGAAAATTCTCCGGTTTCATGTTATTCGGAAAGAGTTTGTTAACAAGACTTGATCAACCTTGTTAGTGGATTCCTTTTGATGAGCATGAGATGGATGAAGTTAGAAAGCACAACTCTCTATACCCTCCTTTTACTTTCTATTATTTAGATTAAATAAAGCAAAAATAGTATTTTTTGTCTGTGTTCTGAATTATCCTTGCAATAAAAATACCCCGAAAATAAAAGTTCTCCAAATGCCCTGAAAATTTAATATGATTTTTTCTAGAATATTTAAGAATTATTGGCATTGAGAACACACCAGGGGGCCTCACCATGTGCCCACGAGGGTGGAGGGCGTGCCCCTGCCTCGTGGACCCCACGTGGGCACCCTCCACTTATTCTTGCACCCACACACTTCGTCTTCTCCAGAAAAAATCATCCACTAGCTCAAACCCGAGTTCTAGCTCATCTTGCTGCCATTTTCGATGTCCTTGCTCAAAGCTCCATTCACAAAACTGCTTTGGGGGATTGTTCTTTGGTATGTGACTCCTCCAATGGTCAAATTAGTTTTTGTTCTAGTGCTTTATTTATTGCAAATTTTTGCTGCTTAGTTGACCCTGTTCTTGAGCTTGCATGTCAAATTTATGTGGTCAAAAGTAGTTTTAATGCATGATATGGCCTCTAGGCACTTGTAGGAGTAGTTGCTATCAATTTTGTTGAGTTTGGTTCACTTTTATTTTGAGCCACTAAATTTTTTAAATATTTTTCAGAGGAAGAAATATGTTTAGGAAAATGTACCAAGGTGGTTCCTCAAGGAAGCAAGGACCCATGCCCTCGATACGCGAGCCGGACTATGAACTACCAAGAGAAGCTCAAGTGCGGCCTTGTGAATGGCCGTCAGAAGATTTTATGGTCCGAGCGGGAATTAAGGAGGAATTTGACGCGTATGTGCGTAATGCTGAACTTGAGGGCTTCGTGTCAGATAAGTGCCCCCAATATTATCACCTAACTGATTCCTTTGTGAGAAGGTTTAAATTTACATCATCACGCAATTCTCACACTGTCCTATTTGATCTCTATGATAAATCTTATACCATGGACTTAGAGGATTTAATACTGCTTGTAAACTCCCGCAGTGGGGTAATGTTAGTGAACCTCGCAAATCTAAATTTTAAGAATTTCTTGCTAGTATCACTGTGGGGGAATCTAGAGAAATAACACAAGCTACCATAGGGAGCATTCATTTTCCTGCCATACATTATTTTGCTCTCTTTATAGGTAGATGCATTAATGGTAAAGATGAGGCATGTCACATGTGTGTTCCCGATCTTAGTGTTCTCAAGAGTGGTGTATTAGGAGATAAACAATACAACTTGGGGGCCATTGTTGCATGTAGGTTGCATCATAACAGTATTATTGGAGATTTGTTCGGTGGAATTTATGCAACCCGTTTAGCTAATTTTCTTGAGATACCCATACATGAGAATGATATGGAGTTGCCTCCTGCTTATCTAGATTTTAATGCTATGGTACGCCATCAGCTTATTGAGAGGAATGAACAACCTCTCTAGTACCGACTAATCTTTGACAGGCGTCACACTGTCCATGTTGCTCTCCCTGCTCCTGCTTTCTTTAACTTTCAGACAGAACGGAGATATGTTATAACCAGGGAGGAGGCGAACGAGTACGAGAGGAGGACGGAGGCAGCTCGCCTCCAAGCTGCAGCTCTTCAGCAGTAGCTGCTGCATCTCAGTATGATCCCGGCTTCAACTTTGGATATCCACCAGGCCAGCCATGGCCATAGACCAACTTAGGCCAAAAGCCTAAGCTTGGGGGAGTACGTATTTCTCACCGACATTACATTCATGTTCACACACTCATGCCAGTTGTTGTTGTTCATACTTTTTCATTGTATCATCCATGCTAGTTTAATTTATTTTTAAGCTTTCTTCTTGTGTGTTTGAAAAACCTTAAGAAAAAAAGAAAAAAATAGTTGTAGCTCTTAGCCAGGTTACTTTCCATGCCTGTAGTAGTAGTAGTAATTAAAAAGAAAACCCCAAAAGATTTCTCGTTCTTCTTTTGCTTGTTGGGAGCTTTCCCGTGTAAATAGTTTTATTTCTTTTCTTCTCTTTGGGGTCGACAGGAGAAGACCTTGATGAAAATGTTGAGTGGCTCTCATATGCATTATTGTTGATCTAAAAAAGAGCCCATATTACCTTGTCTTCTCCCTTGAATTGAATGCTTGCAGATTCCAGCTTAGTCCAATGCACATGCACTATTATTATTATCCACATTATTCGGTTGTGCAAGTGAAAGGCAATAATGACGATACATGATGGACTGATTGAGATGAGAGAAGCTGGTATGAACTCGACATCTCTTGTTTTTGTAAATATGATCAGTTCATCGTTCCTGATTCAGCCTATTATGAATAAAACATGTTTGCAATGACAATTAGGGATTATAGTTACTCATGCCATGCTTAATTTGCTAGGAGTTTATAATGGTTTACCTTGCATGCCAGCATGAAAATTAAAATGGTTGTGATGTAGTATGATAGGATGGTATCCTCCTTTGAACGATTCGAGTGGCTTGACTTGGCACATGTTCACGCATGTAGTTGAAACAAAATCAACATAGCCTCCACGATATTTATGTTCATGGTGAATTATATCCTACTCATGCTTGCATTCAGTGTTGATTAATTTTAATGCATGTTCATGACTGTTGTCGCTCTCTATCTGGTCGCTTCCCAGTCTCTTTCTAGCCTTCACTTGTACTAAGCGGGAATACTGCTTGTGCATCCAACTCCATAAACCTCAAAAGTTATTCCATATGAGTCCATCATACCTTCCTATATGCGGTATCTACTTGCCGTTTGTCGTGGTTGTAAGTCTGATAGTAGAATAGGGGGGTAGGAATGTAGAGGCAAGATCCTAGCTACGGTGAGATTGTGCACGCAAGATGTACGAGTTCAGACCCTTCGCGGAGGAAGCAACAGCCCTACGTCTCGGTGCCTGGAGGCTCGGTCAATTGGATTATGCGTGAAGTTACAGGGGGTGTGAACCCTTGTCCCAGTGGAGGGGGGGGTGCCTTATATAGAGTACGCCAGGACCCCAGCCAGTCCACGTTCCAAAGAGTTCAATGTACATAAAGGAGAGACATTACTGGTAACGTCAGCAATAAAGTCATATAACTGATCATTAATACTACAAAGTGAATGCTTGACCGTTGCTATCCGGGGTGACTTTAGGCCTTCTATACTCCGAGTGGTTTCTTGTACGGTCGAGTGATGATACACTAGTCGAATGGAATTGGGATATCCGAGTGGAGATGTTGGTCGAGTGGGCATGCACTCAGGTGATTCCAGTTGGTTGAACTTGCTGTCCTTTGATTGTCTATGAAGGTAGGGAAGTGTCCTTAGGAGGGGTGCTTAGACCAGGTCTATTGCCCTACCCTAGGTACATGGCATCGTCATTAGCCCCCGAATGGTTCTGGGTTTGAGTGGAAATGGAGTTGAAGATGGTTCTGACCCAATCTTCATGTTGTAGAAGCATTTTACTGGATTGATGAACCATGCAATAGCTTCGACTTCATTTTCAGTCGCCTTGAGACATTCAGAGGTTGTCAAGTGAATTTCTGCTGATAAGCTTCGACTGCTGATGTTGCATAAAATCTTCAGCATGATTGACAGCTTTGCCGTTTCCGGATCTCACGGGATTCGAAATTTGGGGAAGCGCGCGAGGCGGAGAGGGCCGTAGTAATCGGAGCAGATTAGGCAGGGGCGCCTCGATCCCCGTGCCACCTTTTTTGCCATGTACTGCGCGCGCGCCTGTTGTGGGATTTGATAGGATCGTTTGGGTCCACAAGTCAGTCACTCGGGGAATGGGGTCATATAAGGCGTCGGAGCCGATGCTTTTGCACTGTGCGCCCCATTCTCCCCCTTCTTGCTCTGTTCCCCATTACTTCCGCCTCTGTTCTCGGTGCCGCCGCCCAGTACGAACTCGATCCGTCGCGATGGGGAAGGACAAGACCGCTGCTCTGGAGCGCGCGAAGAAGGCGACGGCGAAAGCGAAGGGGAAGAAGACGAGCCGGGGCGGGTCATCGTCGAGATCTGCTCTGCCGCCCGGCTGGATTCAGGGCGACTGGATCCGGTCGACGATCCCGAAAGAAGGTATGGAGGATCTGGTTGACGAGGGGTTGATCGCCCACGAGTCTTGGCGGCTTTCGGAGGATGAGACCGAGCCGCGACCACAAGAGGGTGAGTGTGTCCTTCTTGCGACCCATGTCGACCGCGGCTTTTCTTTGCCTCCCCATCCTTTCTTCCAGGGTTTTCTGAACTTCTTTGGAGCCCAACTTCATCAGTTTTCTCCCAACACCATCACATACCTTGCCGCGTACGTGTCCATGTGTGAAAATTTTCTGGGCTATCGACCGCACTGGGGCCTCTTCAGACACATTTTCACCTGCCATTCTTAGTCGGTTAAAAAGGTCAATCCGAGTGATGAGAGGACACACGTGATCTAGATGTGTGGGGGTTTAGGGATCCAGATGAGAAACAAAAGCACTTTTCCTTCCATGATTCTTCCCGAGTCGGTCAGAGGGTGGCAGTCGACCTGGTTCTATTGTAAGTACCAACTGACTCCAGGTCAGTCGACTGGTCTTCTCCCATTTTCCATAGAGCAAGTCGAGAAGCCTTCTTCCTTGAGAGTGACTCCAGCTGAGAAAGCGGAGGTTAATGTGTTGGTTGAGCGAGTGGTCCAACTTGTCCGCGATGGTGTGACTGGCATGGATCTGTTAGGAGCATTTCTCAGTCGACGCATCCAGCCACTCCAGGCCCATGACCATCCAATGTGGATGTATTCGGGTGTTGAAGACAGCACTCGGATCCATTCGGAGGAAGTCGACGAGGAGATGGTGGCGCTGTGGCTGCAAGGCATTACTGGCAACAAAGACAACCCCAGGGGGTCTAGGAGGGTTCCTCCACTCGACAACACCACCGAACCAAACAAGGTCTGACTCTTTTCTCCTGAGCGTCTCTTATTCTGACATGTGTTTGTTCTCAAAACCGATTGATATCCACTCGACTCTACCCCTTGTAGATCTTTACTGAAATGTACTCGATGCCCAACGAAGAGCAGGAGGATGAGGGAGAGGCGAGTGGAGGAGACAGTGGCGAGTGGCATTCTGACGGATTGGGAGACGAGGAGACCGAGGACTTGAGCAGTGGTGAAGAGGTCGACTCCCCTCCTCGCACGAAAAGGCGCTCCATGAAGATGCAGGACCCAGCCAGTGTCCGTGGAAAAGCGACTCCGCCGACTGCACAAACCTCCAAGCGCACTCGGACGTCATCTCCTGTGCCGACAGGAAAGCTCCTAAGCAGCCCAAAGTCGTGATGTCAAAGCCTCGGAAGGCCCTGCCCAAGATTAAAGTGGCTGTCCCCATCGCTTCTGGGTAACTACTGGGCTCGACCTCTTAGTTTTGCATGACTCAAACTTTGGTCGACTCACTTTCTTGTTTTGACCGAGTGAATTCTGAAATTTGCAGTGTTGCCTCTGGAACATCTATTTACTAAGATGACGATGATGAGGAGATGGAAGACGTAGTCACTTCCCACGCGGGTATAACTTTTTTCACTTTGATTATACTTTTTTAGCCGTTTTGATGGTCGACTGAACTTCTATAAACGATTGCTTTGTAGCTCCACCCAATGTCATTGAACTTCCAGATGATGACGAAGACGTGCCGCAAAGGGCCATGGGAAGGAGGGGAAGGGCTTCGAGCAAGAAGGCATCCACTAGCCATATGTCCCAATCAGCGCCGATGACGGAGCCAGTGATTCAACAGCCTGGAGACGTGAACCGGGCTTCTGTTACCTTTGCTGTTCCAGTTTTGAGTGAACGCCCTTCATCGTCGACTGTGCCAGTTCCTGCTTCATCTGTCCAACATCATGCCTCGGATTCTCAGGCTGTCGCGACTGAACCGTCGACTCCGTTCTTCACCACCCATCATGTTCCGGAGGACTAGGCAAGCGCTGCTGCAGAAGCCATACACCAAGCGGGCCTGATGATGGAGTGGGTGAAGACCGTGCACGAGAACAGCCAAGCTGCCTATGTGCCAGTGCATCCCTCCGAGCCAATGTCCAGGTAAGTTGGTTTCCGACTGAACTCCTATCTTCGCGCTTGTTCTGTTAGGATATGCTACCCGAAAAACTTTTCATTGTGCTTCCATTTGTCGGTCTGTTCTCCACATCTGTACACCCACTGGGTGTTTCAATTTATGCTGATTAGTTCTTCTAGTTGAGTCGACTAGGTTACGTCAATTGTAGGTTTGGACTAGTGGGGGCACGCAGAGTGCACGCACTGGGTGTAGTTCCCGAGGCCGCCATCGAATGTGTGATTCGGCGGGGGACTTTATGAAAATATCTTGTTGTTTAGCTCTTCCACTCGGTCTGGGCGGACCATGTCGAGTGGAACCAGAACCAGTGGGGGCACGCTGAGTGCACCCACTGGGTGTAGTCCCCAAGACCACGATCGACTGCGGGTAGTCGGTTGGGGTCTGAGAATAACTGTCGCCATTTTCTATTTTCTTTCTTTCTTTCCTTTCCACTCAGTCTGGGCGGACCATGTCGAGTGGAATCTGGACTAGTGGGGGCACGCTAAGTGCACCCACTAGGTGTAGTCCTCGAGACTACTGTTGAATGTTTGATTCTGCAGTAGTCTTAGAGTTCTTTTCACTCGGAAGCGAATAATCTTTGATTATGTCCACTGATGTATCTTTTTGCTGACTTAAGAAATCCTGTGAGCTCATCTCCAAATTTGCTGAGCAGAGACAGCTCAACCTTGACTTGGAGTTGGCCAATCAGAATTTGCAAAAGGCCAAGGACGAAGCAGCTAGTACGGAAGGTAACAACCTGTCGACTGTCTAACTTGACTGTCTCACAAGTCATCTCCTCGTTCTTCTCTCTGACCCGAGTGTATATTTTTCAGAGAAAATGAGGCAAGCTCTAGCACAGAAGGACCTTGATCTTGCTGCAGCACAGAAGGAGGCTCAGGAGAAAACAGCACTCGCTGATAAGAAGCTGGCTTCAGTCGGGGCGCTAGAGGATGATAACACCAAGCTAAAGACTGCTCTTACTGAAGCCAACAGAGAGGTGACCCGCCTGAAGAAAGACAAAGTAGCTTTGAACGAGAAAATTGAAGGCATTTCTCGTAAGAGAAATGACCTGGAGGCCTATCTAGGAGCACTCGCCAAGAAGTTATTCCTTATGCTTGAAGGTATTTTTCCTTGTCCGACTATTTTGCCGTTGTCAAGTCACCATAAATCGGTCGACTCATTAGCTCTTTGTGGTTGCAGAATTCTGTCAAAACTTTGAGGAAGAAACTGGGCGAATCGAGACGAGCTTGGACCCCATCAATTCCCCTGTCAACGATGAAGCTTCTATGAACGTGATCCGACTAGAATCTCGTCTTGCCAACGTCATAGACTACCTTGCTCGCCTGAAGGTTGCGGTGTCGTCGATCAACACGGCGCTCTGGCCGAAGGAGACGCTCCAAAATGACCTCGAGTCTTTGATGACTCGACTTAATGAGATCCCTGGTCGAGTGTAGGAATGGAAGAAGTCATCTGCTTGATGCAGTGCTTACTTAGCTCTGTCACTTGTTCGAGTCCATTGTAAGGAGGCTAAGGAAGAAAAGCTAGCAGTGATCAAGGTTGCCAACACCAGGAGACTCGACTTCCAGTCTTTCATGGAGACCTTCGTTGCTGCCGCTACTCGAATTGTAGATGGAATCGACCTGGATGAGTTCATCAAGCCTGCCAGTCCCCCTCCTGCGGAGTGAACAAACTTTTATGATCTTATTAAATTTGCCTCGGTATGCCGAGTGGTTTTGTAACCGTTAAAACTCCTTCGGGCCGGATGCCTGAGTACTTTAATCTGTGGTCTGGAACCTCGTAGGATTTATCTGAACTTGGTTGCTTTTGAATCTCTTGACTCTTAAGTAGGACTTGTTTCTTCAGTCTGAATAGTTACTGACTTTGTGGTGCAGCTCAGTTGAGTGAACCATGGACAAGGGCACTTGGTGCCGTCCATGACCTGCACCTCGTCGTCCTTGCGGATCGGGATGGAGCGGATGCTGTATTTGTGCCGCAGCTCTGAGGATAAGGTCGTAGTCGACCTGCACCTCGTCGTCCTTGCGGATCGGGATTTAGCGGACGTTGTATTTGTGCCAAAGCTCTGGGCGTGTTTTAAACTTAGGTGAGTACGGCACTGCAGCTAAGCCCCCGAGTGGGATGGTTGCTCTCCAATCGGTAGTATTTTTTAAACTTAGGCGAGTGCAGGACTGCAGCTAAGCCTCCGAGTGGGAGGATTGCTCTCCACTCGTGTCGTGGTTTTGTCACGGCAGATGTCCTAGCATGAGGACTTAGTCGCGAGGCCAACACATCTATGTGGTAGCTTGAGAGGGGTTGAGCGGAATTGAGAGACGCAACACAAGACAAGGATTTAGACAGCTTCGGGCCCCGGGAAACATCATCCAGTAACAACCCTACATGCTGTTTGAGGCTAGGTCTCATTATCATCACGAGGGAGTCGCCGTAAACCGGCTCTCCTCTTTGTGTCTAGCCCTAAGATTGTTTCTTATTGCTTGTCCCTCTTTGGGGAGCCCTACCCCTCCTTATATATGTTGAAGGGGCGGGTTACATGTAGAGTCCAACTCGGACTTAAGACTTAACTATTATGACTTCCCTTCTTGGGCTTCTTAACATCTTGGGCTTCATAATGTCTCGGGCTTCATAAATCCTGGCAACCCAGTTACCACTGCCTGTCGGGAGTTAACTGGTGCCAGTTTAAGATAGTCTGCCGAGAGTTAACTAGTGCCGGTTTAAGATGGTCTGCCGGTTTAAGACTGTCTACTGAGTTATCATCTGAGTTAACTCCTGTCTTAACTGTCAGCCGGTTTAACAACCTGTCGGTTTACCGTCTGAGTTAACTGTCTATTTTACCTGTCTGTCTTAACTGTCAGCCGGTTTAACAACCTGCCGGTTTACCGTCTGACTTAACACCAACCGGTTTACCACCTGTCTTAACACCTGCCGGTTTACTAAGTCCCAGCCGGGTTATAACTCCGGCCGGATCATACCGCGGGGTATATCCTCGACAACTCGGTAGGATTTTAGAAACTTAGGCGAGTACTGGACTGCAACTAAGCCCCCGAGTGGAAGGATTGCTCTCCACTCAGTAGGGTTTTTTAAACTTAGGCGAGTACTGGACTGCAGCTAAGCCCCCGAGTGGGATGGTTGCTCTCCACTCGGTAGGATTTTTTAAACTTAGGCGAGTATTGGACTGCAACTAAGCCCCCGAGTGGGAGGGTTGCTCTCCACTCGGTAGGATTTTTGAAACTTAGGCGAGTACTTGACTGCAGCTAAGCCCCCGAGTGGGAGGGCTGCTCTCCATTCGGTAGGATTTT
>NC_041380.1:307224351-307262435 GCF_002162155.2 Triticum dicoccoides | reverse complement strand
CTGCAGCTAAGCCCCCGAGTGGGAGGGTTACTCTCCACTCGGTAGGATTTTTTAAACTTAGGCAAGTACGAGACTGCAGCTAAGCCCCCGAGTGGGAGGATTGCTCTCAACTCGGTAGGATTTTTGAAAGTTAGGCGAGTACTGGACTGCAGCTAAGCCCCCGAGTGGGAGGGTTGCTCTCCACTCGGTAGGATTTTTTAAACTTAGGCGAGTACTGGACTGCAGCTAAGCCCCTGAGTGGGAGGGTTGCTCTCCACTCGGTAGGATTTTTAAACTTAGGTGAATCGGATTCACTGCTAAGCCCCCAAGTGAGAAGCTTGCTCTTCACTTGAAAGGATTTTGTTTTTGAAACTTACGCGAATCGGATTCGCGGGTAAGCTACCCACTAGGGGATTTTGGGCACATGCATAAGTAATAACAATCATTTAGGGGACTGCAAAACCATGTCTTTGATAAACAAACTGAAAGGTACTTCTTATTACATCTTGACAGTCTGAATGCTTAAGTGTTAAAATGGCGGAGAAGCTCCGCATTCCAGGCGCGCGGCTCGTCTTTCTTGTGTTCCACATCGTACAGGTGATATGCACCATTGTGGAGCACTTTGGTGATGATGAAGGGACCTTCCCAGGAGGGAGCAAGCTTGTGTGGACGTTGCTGATCCACTCGGAGAACCATGTCTCCCTCCTGAAATGCTCGACCTCTTACATTCCTAGCGTGGAATCGACGAAGGTCTTGCTGATAGATGGTCGACTTGATCAGGGCCATCTCTCTCTCTTCTTCTAAAAGATCAACAGTATCTTGACGGGCTTGTTCTGCTTTTGCCTCTGAGAAGAGCTCCACTCGCGGGGCATTATGGAGTAAATCAGTCGGCAGCACGGCCTCGGCTCCATAAACCAGGAAGAAGGGAGTCCGGCCAGTCGACCGATTTGGCATTGTTCTCAGACCCCACAGTACTGATGGTAACTCATCTACCCAGGCACCAGCCGCATGTTTGAGGTTTCACATCAATCTGGGTTTCAACCCTTGTAAGATCAAACCATTTGCTCTTTCTGCTTGTCCATTCAACTAAGGGTGAGCGACTGAGGCGTACTCGACCCGGGTGCCCTGGGAGGCGCAGAAAGCTCTGAACTCATTTGAATCAAAGTTCGAACCGTTGTCCGTGATGATGCTGTGCGGGACTCCATATCTGAATGTTAACCCTCTGATGAAGTTGACGGCGGTTCTTGAATCGAGATTCTTGATGGGTTTGGCTTCAATCCATTCAGTGAACTTGTCGACTGCAACAAGTAAGTTGGTGAAACCACTTCTGCCAGTCCTCAAGGGCCCAACCATATCCGACCCCCAAACAGCAAATGGCCAGACAAGTGGAATGGTCTTCAAGGCCGAAGCGGGCTTGTGAGACATGTCGGAGTAGAATTGACACCCTTCACACTTGTCGACTATTTCCTTTGCCATTTCATTTGCTCATGGCCAGTAAAAACCTGCTCGGTATGCTTTGGCCATGATTGTCCGAGAGGACGCATGGTGACCACAGGTCCCCGAGTGGATATCATTAAGAATCATTTGACCTTCTTTCGAGGTAATGCATCGCTGGGCAACTCCAGTCACACTTTCCCTGTACAGTCGACCACTTATCACGGTGAAGGCTTTAGATCGACGAACAATCTGTCGCGCTTCATCTTTGTCTTCTGGTAGTTCTTTCCTGAGAATATATGTGATATACGACACTGTCCAGTCAGGAATGATGACCAAAACTTCAATGACTAGGTCGACCACGGCTGGGATTTCAACTTCAGTCGGATCAGTGGAACTCTTAGGTTGCGGGGGCTCTTCTATGAAGGGATCCTCTTGAACTGATGGTGTGTGAAGATGCTCCAAAAACACATTGCTGGGAATGGGCTCCCGCTTGGAACCTATTTTTGCCAGGTCATCCGCTGCCTAGTTCTTCAGTCGGGGAATGTGGTGGAGCTCTAGCCCTTCAAACTTCTTTTCCAGCTTTCTTACTTCATTGCAATAACCAGTCATAGTTGGACTTCTGACATCCCACTCCTTCATCACTTGATTGACCACCAAATCTGAGTCAACATAGACCATTAGGCGACGGACGCCGAGTGAAATGGCCATTCGTAACCCATACAGAAGTGCTTCGTATTCAGCTTCATTGTTGGAGGAATCAAAGTGAATCTGAAGGACATAACTGAGTTTGTCACCTCGCGAGGATACCAGAACTACTCCAGCACCAGAACCATTCAACATCTTGGATCCATCAAAAACCATAGTCCAATGTTTCGAGTGGACTTGAGTCGATTGCTGTTATTCAATCCACTCGAGAAGGAAATCTGCTATTGCCTGGGACTTGATTGCTTTATTTGCCTCAAACTTGATACCCAACGGAAGGAGTTCAATCGCCCACTTTGCCACTTGACCAGTTGCATCTCTATTGTTCAGAATATCTGACAATGGAGCATCGCTGACGACTGTGATGGAGTGAACTGAGAAATAATGTGCCACCTTCTTCGAAGTCAAGTAAATTCCATAGACAAGCTTCTGATAATGCAGATATCTCTGCTTGGACGGAGTTAAGACTTCAGAAATATAGTACACCGGGCGCTGAATCTTATAGGCTTTACCTTCTTCTTCCCGCTCGACTGTGAGTACTGTACTGACAACTTGTCCAGTGGCTGCAATATAAAGCAGTAAAGGCTCTTTGCTGATTGGAGCAGCGAGCACCGGCTGGGTAGAAAGCAGGGTTTGGAGCTCTGCAAATGCTGCGTCAGCTTCATGAGTCCACTCGAACTTATCAGATTTCTTCATCAATCAGTAAAGAGGCAATGCCTTTTCACCGAGACGAGAGATGAATCGACTCAAGGCGGCTAAACAACTAGTAAGCTTCTGAACGTCATGTATGCGCACACGGCTTTTCATTCGGAGTATTGAACCAACTTTCTCTGGGTTGGCATCGATCCCATGTTCAGAAACAAGGAAACCGAGTAACTTTCCGCCTGGAACTCCGAATGTACACTTTGACGGGTTAAGCTTGATATCATATTGACAAAGGTTTCAGCGAGGTTAGTCAGCAGGTCAGAACCTTTACGTGACTTAACCACGATGTCATCCATGTATGCTTCCACATTCCAACTGATTTGAGTGAGCAGGCACTTCTGTATCATGCTCATGAATGTAGCGCCAGCATTCTTGAGACCAAAGGGCATGGTAACATAGCAAAAACACCCGAATGGGGTGATAAAAGCTATTTTTATTTCATCGGGTCCATACAGTCGGATCTTATGATACCCGGACTACGCGTCCAGAAAGGACAATCGCTCACATCCTGCAGTCGAGTCAACTATTTGATCGATGTGGGGGAGGGGGAAGTGATCTTTCGGGCAGGCCAGATTGATGTGCTTGACATAAATACACATACGGAGTGAATCATCTTTCTTGGGAACCATGACGACATTGGCGAGCTACTCGGAGTGGTAAATCTCTCAGATGAACTCAGCTGCCAGAAGCCAATCCACTTCCTCACCAATTGCCTTTCTCTTCTCCACGGCGGACCGTCGGAGGTGCTCTTTGACAGGTCTTGCTTTTGGCTCGACTCACAAACGGTGCTCAGCCAGTTCTCTGGGTACACCTGGCATGTCAGAAGGTTTCCATGCAAAGATGTCCCAGTTCTCATGGAGAAACTGGATGAGCGCTTCTTCCTATTTGTTGTTGAGTGTTGTTGATATATGAGTCGGAGCAGCATTGGGATCAGTTGGGTGAATATGAACCGACTTTGTTTCACCAGACGACTTAAATGCAGACTCTGAAGCAGGCTTCTTAGCTCTCAACAAATCACTCGGATCTGTCGTCTTCTTGTATTCTTCCATTTCTATTGCTGCCATCTGTTCATCGGCAATCTTCGATCCCTTTTGGAAGCACTCTTCTGCTCGCTGCCGATTACCAGTGACTGTAATAAGGCCCCTAGGGCCATGCATTTTGAGTTTGAGATACACATAACATGGCTGAGCCATGAAACGAGCATACGCAGTTCTGCCCAGGATAGCATGATAGGCACTGCGAAAATCCATGACTTCAAATGTCAACTTTTACTTACGGCAATTCTTTGAATCACCGAAAGCCACATTAAGAGTGATCTGGCCGAGTGAGTCAGCTTTGTTTCCTGGTATAACTCTGTGGAACCGCATGTTGCTCTCGCTAAGTTTGGCCATCGGAATGCCCATCCCTCGGAGGGTCTCAGCGTACAAAATGTTCAATCCGCTGCCACCATCCATGAAGACTTTGGTCAATTGGGTGCCCCCAACGACTGGGTCGACCACCAACGCTTGCCTCCTAGGGGTGGCAACGTGCGGCGGGTGGTCTGACTGGTCGAATGTGATGGGAATCTTTAACCATTTCAAGTACGTTGTCGTTGCCGGAGCAACCATGTTTATTTCCCTGTTGATGACTTTCAGTCGACTTTTTCTTTCAACATGAGCAAAAATCACCAAAGTGGAACTGATATTGGGAAATCCTTCATCATCCTCTTCCTTGTCCTCATCCTTATCAGATTCCTTCTCCTTCTCACTGGGTTGCTTTTCTCAGAACTGTTGTATAAGGACTCGGCACTGTCGAGTAGTATGCTTTGGATAGATCAGGTTAACCTCTTCATCGTTCTTGATATGAATATGACATGGCAAATCTAACACGACGTTCCCGGCTGAATATTTCACCTTCTTGGGGGTCCAGGGCCCTTTAGGTTTTCCTTTAGATTTTCCCTGGGTTGCGACTGCAACTTCTCCAGGACCTGCAGGTTCTGCTTTGCGCTTTTGCTTCCGATTGGAATTACCTCCTCCAATGTCCTGGCCGACTGGTTTGCTCTTGCCGCTGTGGAGTCGGTCTTCTTCTTCGCCGTTTGCGTACCGAGTGGCTATCTCCATCATTCGAGTCAGAGACATGTCTCCTGTCCGACCGAATTTCAGGTTGAGCTCCCGATACCGAACGCCCTCCTTGAAGGCGCAAACTGCTTGATGATGAGACACATTCTCCACAGCGTGGTGTAAAGTGGTCCACCTCTGGATGTAATCCCTCAAAGTTTCATTCGGATTTTGCACGCAATGTTGCAATTCTGTCAATCCTGCTGGCTGTTTGCACGTGCCCTCAAACATTTTGACAAACACTCGGGCCAACTCTTCCCAGCTGAAAATACTGCCTGGAGCCAACTGATTCAACCAAGCTCTAGTTGACCCTTCAAGCATCAGGGGAAGGTGCTTCATGGCAACTTCATCGTTTCCTCCACCGATCTGCACAGCCACTCGGTAGTCCTCAAGCCAGGTGTCAGGCTTCGATTCACCCGTGAACTTACTGACCCCAGTCGCCAACCTGAAGTTGGGAGGGATATATGTAGCCCTGATGGCTCTACTAAAACACTCAGGACCAGAAACATGCACTCTGCTTCCAGTCGGGCGATCTCTGTCTTGCCTTCTCTATGTGCTCGATTCCTGTCCACCAAACCTTGCACCAAAATTGATCTTGCATCAAACCCTAGTTCTCTTGGGTCGACCGGCCTCCTCCGCTCTTCACTGTACGGGTGCCTATCATCATAGTGTCAGGGCACATATGATTCACCCCTTGGAGGGGGCGTAGGCACTCGACGGCGGTCATTGATGAAGACATGTACCTAGGGTAGGGGCACGGACCTGTCCAAGGAGCCCTACCCTAGGACATCCCTAGGAGAAGTCACCTTTCAATCGACTTGAAGGTATCCCACTCGAGGGACTCAAGACACTCGACCAGAAAGCTATCACTCGACCCTGAAGCCAACCACTTGACCGCCAGGAGACCTATAGTCACTCCGCAGGCAAACGGTCAGCTGTTAAGTAATCTTTATGGTCATTATAGCACTTTATTAGGGGCATTACCAGTAACGCCCAACCTTGAATGTACCTTAAACCCTGCATTACTGAGGGCAGGAGGGGGCCGGCGAACTCTATATAAGCCACCCCCCTCCTCAGTATGAAGGGTTCGCACCCCTGTTATTTACACGCCAGTAATCCAATCGACCGCCTCCCGGGCACCGAGACATAGGGCTGTTACTTCCTCCGCGAAGGGCCTGAACTCGTACATCTTGGTGTGTTTACAACTTCCCAATAGCTGAGATCTAGCCTCTCCATACATACCCCCTACATCACTGTCAGAGTTAGAACCACGACAGTTGGCGCCCACCGTGGGGCAGGAATCTTAGCGCCTGATTGGAGAAGTTGCGATTTTTCCGATCCCTTTGATCATGGTTTCATGCGGAGTTTTGGTGGAGGGCCGCGAGATCCGCCTCGGTGCGCTCACGTTCATCGCCGACGACTCCGCCTGGCTTCAGGAGGCGCCACTCGACGTCGACGCGCTCCCCATCCGCGGTGCGACACAATTCCGCGCATGCGTTCGTGGCGTCCTCCTGCGGCAGCCGTCGACCCAGTATCGGTCGGCCCCCGTATCGTCTCCCCGCTCTGTCTCCCACCGGCGCAAGCGCTCCGGTCGGTCGAGACTTCAGAGGTGGGTGAGGCACGCCGTGGCTCGCCAGTCGGCCGCGCCGCAAGTCGCGGAAATCGAGCCCGACGAATCCCTCTGCGGCCTGTTCGACCTGTCGAATGGCTCTGCGGAGACCGCATCCGAGTGCGACAGCAGCGACCCAGCGGCTGAGATCCTGGCGGTCGATGGAACACACAGTCCTCCCGGTTTCCCTCGCGCTGATGGAGGCGCGGGTGGGGGCGACCCGTCGCATCCCCACGATGAGTATCTCCCCGAACCTCTCACGACATTGCAGCGAGAGGAGCTTCGCCACCGGAACGCGGACGCACTCCGCACTCCTATCGTCGGAGAGTCCCTCGAGGCCCGGGCCTTGGAGGATGCGCGCTTGGCTAATTTGGCTGAGCGCACTCGACTGGAGAATCTCCAGCGAGCACTCGACGAGCAAGCGCATCAGCGGGCTCCCGAGTCTAGTCGACGCCAGCTCTTCCCGCCGATGCAGGTATACCGAACCCCAGTTCAGAATTTGGCCGCCGCGGCCCGTATAGCAGAATCGATTCAGCCCTCCCAGTCGGAGGCTGACAGGGGCTTGTTACAGATCAGAGCGTTGCTCCGGGCGGCGGGAAACCAGAATTCCGCTGTTTCCCAGTCGCAGAATAGGATCCACAGTCGATCCGCTGCAACAGATACAGTCCAGTCGGCTCACAGCCCGCGGTCGCCCCCGAGGCGTGAGGGACCTGGCGACCGGCATGATCAGTACAGAAGGAATGAGCAGTACGATCACCGATCCGATTGTGATGATCGACGTCGAGTGCCAACCCCTCCCCCGAGGAGTGGGTCATATGCGCCTCGACATCGAGATGACAGGCGCCCTCATAGCGTTGGGCAGAGGATTCCCGTCGACCCCAGATACCCAGGCTTTGACGCGAGATCTGTCCTCGTTCAAGGCTTGGTTGACAGGAACAGGGCTCATCGGGAAGGCCAGAACAGAGATGCGCCCTCCAGCAGCAGAATACGTGTTTCAGGGCCAGAGTGTTTCAGTCGAGCCATCAGGGCCGCAGTGATTCCCCCCAATTTCAGGCTGGCGACTGGAATCAGCAAGTTCACCGGTGAATCTAAGCCTGACACCTGGCTCGAAGATTATCGAGTGGCTGTACAGATTGGCGGTGGCAATGATGAGGTGGCCATGAAGCATTTGCCTCTCATGTTAGAGGGCTCAGCCAGAGCGTGGCTAAATCAGTTGGCACCCAGCAACATTTACACTTGGGAGGACCTCTCCCGAGTGTTTATCACAACCTTTGAAGGAACATGCAAGCGACCTGCAGGCCTAACAGAGTTGCGGTCTTGCGTGTAGAAGCCGAATGAAACTCTGAGGGAATACATCCAGAGATGGATCACGCTGCATCACTCGGTTGAGAATGTGCCAGACCACCAAGCAGTTTGTGCCTTCAAGGAAGGCGTTAAATACAGAGAGTTGAATCTGAAGTTCGGTCGAACTGGAGAGATGTCTCTGAATCGGATGATGGAGATTGCCACCAAGTACGCTAATGGTGAAGACGATGACCGACTCCGGAGTGGCAAGCACAAGGCAGTCGCCCAAGAAACCGGAGGAAACTCCAGTCGGAAACAGAAGCGGAAGGCCGAGCCAGCCGCTCCTGGGGAGGCCCTGGCCGTAGCCCAGGGAAACTTCAAGGGAAAACCCAAGGGCACTTGGAAGCCCAAGAAAGTCAAGGATCAGGATGGAAACGATGTTTTGGATCTGCCATGTCACATCCACACCAAGAAAGATGAAGAGGGTAATTTCATTTACCCAAAGCATACCACTCGATAGTGCCGGCTCCTAATCCAGCAGTTTCAAGGCAAAGAGTCCAAGGATAAGGAAAAAGAGTCGGACAGAGTCTAGGACAAGGAGGACAGTGACGATGGATACCCCCAAGTCAATTCCACCCTAATGATTTTTGCTAATGTTGAAAGCAAAAGTCGACTGAAAGTCATTAACCATGAGGTGAATATGGTTGCTCCGGCAACACCCAGTTATCTAAAGTGGTCTTCGACTGCCATCACGTTCGACCAGTCTGATCACCCTACGCACATTGCCACCCCTGGGAGGCAAGCTTTGGTGGTCGATCCAATTGTCGAAGGCACTTGGCTGACCAAAGTCCTGATGGATGGTGGCAGTGGCCTGAACATACTGTACGCCGAAACTTTGAAAGGAATGGGCATTCCGATGTCCAGACTAAGTACCAGTAACATGAGCTTCCATGGAGTCATTCCTGGCAAGAAAGCCGAATCACTCGGCCAGATTGCTCTTGATGTGGTTTTCGGCGATTCAAAGAATTACCGCAAGGAAAAGTTGACATTCGAGGTTGTGGACTTCCAAAGTGCTTATCATGCCATTTTGGGCAGGCCAGCTTACGCACGCTTCATGGCTCGACCATGTTACGTGTACCTCAAACTGAAGATGCCTGGCCCTAAAGGTGTGATCGCTGTTATAGGCAACCGAAAGAAAGCAGAAGAGTGTTTTAAGAAAGGCTCAAAGATCGCTGATGCTCAGATGGCGGTGGTCGAGCTGCAAGAGTACCAAAAGACTGTCGATCCGAGTGAATTGCTACGAGCCAAGAAGCCTGCTTCAGAATCAGCTTTTCAGTCGTCCGGTGAAACAAAGCCAGTCCACATTCACCCGACCGACCCCAATGCTGCCCCGACTCACATCTCAACGACGCTCGACTCCAAATAGGAAGAAGCGCTCGTCCAGCTCCTCCGTGAGAACTGGGACATCTTCGCATGGAAGCCCTCTGACATGCCTGGAGTTCCCAGAGGGCTGGCTGAGCACCATCTACGAGTCGACCCAAAATTCAAGCCTGTGAAGGAACATCTTCGACGGTCCGCCGTCCAGAAGAAGCAAGCCATTGGCGAGGAGGTAGCTCGGCTCTTAGCAGCGGAGTTCATCCGAGAGATTTACCACTCCGAGTGGCTCGCCAATGTCGTCATGGTCCCCAAGAAGGACAAGTCACTTCGCATGTGCATTGATTTCAAACATATCAATCGGGCCTGCCCGAAAGATCATTTTCCTCTCCCTCGCATCGACCAAATAGTCGACTCGACTGCGGGGTGCGAGAGATTGTCTTTTCTAGATGCCTATTCCGGGTACCATCAGATTCATCTGTATGGACCTGACGAGATCAAAACAGCTTTCATCACTCCATTCGGATGCTTCTGTTACGTCACCATGATGTTCGGCCTCAAGAACGCCAGAGCCATGTTCATGAGAATGATTCAGAAGTGTCTACTCACTCAAATCAGTCGGAATGTGGAGGCATACATGGATGATATTGTGGTCAAGTCACGGAAAGGTTCCGACCTGCAAGTTGACCTTGCTGAAACCTTTGCCAACCTCAGGAGGTATGATATCAAGCTCAATCCATCAAAGTGCACGTTCGGAGTTCTAGGTGGAAAGTTACTCGGTTTTCTCGTTTCTGAATGGGGGATCGATGCCAATCCTGAAAAAGTTGGCACCATACTCCGGATGAAGCGTCATGTACGCGTGCACGATGTCCAAAAGCTTACAGGCTGCTTGGCTGCTCTAAGTCGATTCATTTCTCATCTCGGTGAAAAGGCGTTGCCTCTTTACCGACTGATGAAGAAGTCTGACAAGTTCGAGTGGACTCCAGAAGCTGACGCAGCATTTGCAGAGCTCAAAGCTCTGCTCTCCACCCAGCCGGTGCTTGATGCCCCAATTAGCAAAGAGCCTCTGCTGCTTTACATTGCAGCCACAGGACAAGTTGTCAGTATAGTACTTATGGTCGAGCGGGAAGAAGAAGGAAAGGCCTTCAGAGTTCAACGCCCAGTCTATTATCTGTCTAAAGTTTTGACCCCTTCAAAACAAAGATACCCTCACTATCAGAAGCTTGTATATGGGATTTACATGACCACGAAGAAGGTTGCACATTACTTCTCTGACCACTCCATTACAGTCGTCAGCGATGCCCCACTGTCAGAGATTCTGCATAACAGAGATGCAACTAGTCGAGTGGCCAAGTGGGCGATTGAACTCCTTCCCTTTGATATCAAGTTTGAAGCAAAGAAGGCTATCAAGTCCCAAGCAATCGCGGATTTCATCACCGAGTGGATTGAACAGCAACTTCCGACTCAAGTTCACTCGGAGCACTGGACCATGTTCTTCGATGGATCTAAGATGCTGAATGCTTCCGGTGCTGGGGTAGTTCTAGTCTCCCCCCGAGGAGATAAGCTCAGATATGTTCTCCAGATTCACTTCGATTCCTCCAATAATGAAGCAGAATATGAAGCACTTTTGTACGGGTTGCGCATGGCCATTTCACTCGGCGTCCATCGCCTCATGGTCTATGGCGACTCAGATTTGGTGGTTAATTAGGTGATGAAGGAGTGGGACGTCAGAAGTCCGGCTATGACTGGTTATTGCAATGCAGTGAGAAAGCTAGAAAAGAAATTCGAGGGGTTAGAGCTTCATCACATCCCCCGACTGAAAAATCAAGCAGCAGATGATCTGGCGAAGATAGGGTCCAAGAGAGAAGCCATTCCCAGCAACGTGTTCCTGGAGCACATTCACTCACCGTCGGTCCAAGAAGATCCTTTTACAGAAGAAGCCCCGCAGCCGAAAAGTGCCACAGATCCGACTGAAGTCGAAGTTCCTGCTGTGGTCGACCTAATCATGGAAGTCTTGGCAATCACTCCCGACTGGACGACACCGTACATTGCTTATATCCTAAGGAAAGAACTCCCAGAGGACGAGGAAGAGGCTCGACAGATCGTCCGCCAATCCAAGGCCTTCACAGTCATAAAGGGGCAGTTGTATAGAGAAAGCGCGCCTGGAATTGGTCAGAAGTGCATAACACCAGAAGAGGGTCAGATGATCCTTGATGATATCCACTCGGGGACCTGTGGTCACCATGCGTCCTCTCGGACCATTGTGGCTAAAGCATACCGAGCGGGATTTTACTGGCCTAGAGCAAATGAGATGGCAAAAGAGATAGTCGACAAGTGCGGAGGGTGCTAGTTCTACTCCAACATGTCACACAAGCCTGCGTCAGCCCTGAAGACCATCCCACTCGTCTGGCCCTTTGCTGTCTGGGGACTAGACATGGTTGGTCCACTGAGAACAGGCAGAAGTGGTTTCACTCATGTGCTTGTGGCAGTCGACAAGTTTACCAAATGGATTGAAGCTAAGCCTATCAAGAATCTTGATGCTTGCACTGCTATCAGTTTCGTCAGAGGGCTAACATTCAGATATGGAGTCCCGCATAGCATCATCACTGACAATGGGTCAAACTTCGATTCGGACAAGTTCAGAGCTTTTTGCGCCTCTCAAGGCACTCAAGTCGACTACGCATCGGTCGCCCATCCCCAGTCAAATGGACAAGCTAAAAGAGCAAATGGTATGATTCTCAAAGGACTAAAGCCTCGACTGATGCGTGACCTCAAGCACACGGCAGGCGCTTGGGTCGACGAGCTTCCGTCAGTTCTGTGGGGATTGAGGACCACCCCTAACCGGTCGACTGGAAGAACTCCATTCTTTCTGGTTTATGGAGCCGAAGCAGTTCTGCCAAGTGATCTTCTTCACAACGCGCCCCGAGTCGAGCTTTACACCGAAGATGAAGCAGAACAGGCCCGGCAAGACGCAGTCGACCTCCTAGAAGAAGAGAGGGAGATGGCCATGATCAGATCGACCATTTATCAGCAAGACTTGCGTCGATTCCACGCCCGGAATGTGAAGAGCCGAGCCTTCCAGGAAGGAGATTTGGTCCTCCGAGTGGATCAACAGAAACCACACAAACTTGCTCCTACTTGGGAAGGCCCCTTCATCGTCACCAAAGTCCTCCCCAATGGAGCATATCACCTCTACAACGTTGATCACCAGATCGACGAGCCACGAGCTTGGAATGCGGAACTACTCCACCCATTTTACACTTGAGTTCTCCCTTGGACGAGATGTAATAAGAAAAAATTTCCCGCAGTTCATTTTTATCAAAGACAAGAGTGTTCCAATAATTGCTGTCACTTTTGTTTGCGTGCGAAATCCCTCAGTGGGTGACTTAGCTGCGAATCTGTTTCGCCTAAGTTTGAAAAATCCTACCGAGTGGAGAGCCAGACTCCCACTCGGGGGCTTAGCTGCAGTCCAGCACTCGCCTAAGTTCTCCCGCTAAGAGACTTAGCTGCAGTCAGACACTCGCCTAAGTTTGAAAAAATCCTACCGAGTGGAGAGTGATCCTCCCACTCGGGGGCTTAGCTGCAGTCCAGCACTCGCCTAAGTTCTCCCGCTAAGGGACTTAGCTACAGTCATACACTCGCCTAAGTTTGAAAAAATCCTACCGAGTGGAGAGCGATCCTCCCACTCGGGGGCTTAGCTGCAGTCCAGTACTCGCCTAAGTTCTCTCACTTAGAGACTTAGCTGCAGTCAGGCACTCGCCTAAGTTTGAAAAAATCCTACCGAGTGGAGAGCAAACCTCCCACTCGGGGGCTTAGCTACAGCCCAGTGCTCGCCTAAGTGTTTAAAAATCCTACCGAGTGGAGAGCAAACCTCCCACTCGGGGGCTTAGCCGCAGCCCAGCGCTCGCCTAAGTGTTTAAAAATCCTACCGAGTGGAGAGCAAACCTCCCACTCGGGGGCTTAGCTGCAGCCCAGCGCTCGCCTAAGTGTTTAAAAATCCTACCGAGTGGAGAGCAAACCTCCCACTCGGAGGCTTAGCTGCAGCCCAGTGCTCGCCTAAGTGTTTAAAAATCCTACCGAGTGGAGAGCAAACCTCCCACTCGGAGGCTTAGCTGCAGCCCAGTGCTCGCCTAAGTGTTTAAAAATCCTACCGAGTGGAGAGCAAACCTCCCACTCGGAGGCTTAGCTGCAGCCCAGTGCTCGCCTAAGTGCTTAAAAATCCTACCGAGTGGAGAGCAAACCTCTCACTCGGAGGCTTAGCTACAACCCAGTGCTCGCCTAAGTACAAGACTCAACCCAATCCGCGAGTCGACTGCTAACTTCCCCTTCGGAGCTGCGCCGCAAATACAAGGTTATTCCGAGTGAAGATCAAGATCCACTCGACGAATCAAACCATGAAGATATTCAACGAGAAATCAAGATCAGATAAAGCCTAAAAGGTCCCAGACCTCAGATCAAAGTACTCAAGCCCTCGGCTCGGCGGAGTTTAACGGTTACAAATCCACTCAGCATTCCGAGGCAAACTTAAAGTGAAGCATAGAAGTTTTTCATTCCTCAGGAGGAGGACTGGAAGGGGCGACGAACTCGTCCAAGTCGATCCCATCTGCAATACGGGTGGCAGCAGCAATAAAAGTCTCCATGAAGTCCTGAAAGTTGTGCTTCCTGGTATTGGCAACTTGGATGGAGGCTAGCTTTTCTTCTCGCGCCTCCTTGCAATGGACGCGGACCAGAGACAGAGCGACATCAGCACCACATCTAGCAGAATATTTCTTCCATTCCGCCACTCGACCCGGGACTTCATTCAGTCGGACCATCAGGGACTCGAGGTCGTTCTGAAGTGTCGTTCCGAGCCAGAGTGATGTGTCGATCCGCGACATCGCAGCCTTCAGCCGAGCAAGATAATCAACGACGCTGGTAACACAAGACTCCAGTCGGAGCACGTTCATAGCAGCCTCGTCCTTCACGAGAGAATTGGCGGGATCCAAGCCTGGCTCCACTCGACTGGTTTCCTCTTCGAAGCTCTGGCAGAATTCTGCAAACACAATTCAAGAATAAGACAGTGGCCGTACGCGGGCTCGGCAACTACAAGACAGCCGGGTTGGAATAATTACCTTCGAGCATGACGAACAGCTTCTTGGCGAGTCCTCCAAGATAAGCCTCCAGATCTTTTGCCTTCCCCGCCAGCTCGCCCGCCTTGTCATGCAGAGCCATCTTCTCCTTCTTCAGTCGACTGGCATCTCGATTAGCTGTCTCGAGAGCAGTTTTCAGTATGGAGTTCTCCTGTTCAAGAGCTCCGACCGAAGCCAATTTCTCCTCTACGAGCTTTGTTTTGCTCGAGGCCTCCTGCTGTGCCTCTGCAAGGTCTTGATCCTTCTTCTTCAGAGCTTCCTCCAGTTTATCTGCGGTGCGTCGGGTGGAACCAACATCAAGAATGGAAAAGAAAGAAAAGCCACCCGTTAAGAATGGAGAACCTCACCAGCCATACCTTTTGCTTCTTCTTGCGCCTTCTTCAAATTCTCCTGAGCAAGCTTCAAGTTAAGGTTGAGCTGGATCTGCTGATTCTCCAACTCAGTATAGCGAGCTACAAGTTCGCAAGATTTCTGTAAAAAGAAAAATCAGTCGACAGACGTCCAAGATAAGTTGCTTCCGAGTAACTAAGAGACAATGATGACGTTTCTAAGACCACAGCCAAATCAAAAACATTCGACAGTAGTCTCGGGGACTACACCCAGTGGGTGCACTCAGCATGCCCCCACTGGTTCGACCAAAAAAAACAAAGAGAAAGAGAGAAAAAGTCGACTGCCCGTAGTCGACCGGATACAGTTCCACTCGACCTGGCCCGACCAAACCGAGTGAAGAAATATAGCTACAGCAACACAATGTAAAGACTACAGTCGACTGCCAGCAGTCCACCATAGTCTCGGGGACTACACCCAGTGGGTGCACTTAGCGTGCCCCCACTCGTCCAAGAATTGGAAGACACACCCAGTGGGTGTACAGATGCAGATACAAAAGATCTTCGGAAAAGAGACTCTTCAAAGAGCATATCATAATAGACCAAATGTTGAGTCGACTGACCTGGACGTTGCTCTGAAGAGCCGAACTCGCGTCATAGGCTGCTTGGCTGGCCTCCCGAGCCATCTTCACTTGCTCCATCATGATCCCCGCCTGGCGTATAGCCTCTTTTGCAGCAGCCGCTTGGTCCTCAGGGACGGGGTATGCGGCAAAAAGCGAAGACGGATCCGCAGTCGACGACGAGGGCCGCGCACTCGCCAGAGGAACGGCGAAGGTCACAGAAGCCCGAGTGGTGTCACCGCCATCCCGAGCCACGGCCTCGAACGCCGGAGCGGATTGGGGGGTCTTGTCAGCCGACGCCCTCTTGTGCCTCCTCACTCTCAACGGACCGTTGTCGTCTTCATCCGGGAGGTCGATAACATGAGGAGGGGCTACAAAGGAAAAGTTCAATCGACCAGAGTTGCAATAAATGATCAGTCGACTCAAAGCAGAACGTCAGTAATCGTACCAGGGTTGGAGGTAACAGCATCCTCCATCTCTTGGTCGTCGTCCTTGGCGGAGACCTCAGAAGTAGCAGCGCTGTAAATCTCGAAAGTCAGTCAGTTGGCTCAATGAATCGACCAAGGATCTGTCCATGGTCGACGAAAGAAAGCAAGTTTTATTATTACCCGGAAATGGTAGGGACAACTATCTTCATCTTGGGCAGAGCCTTGGGCGGCTTGGACAGCGTCGTGCGTGGATGCTTGGGAACCTTCCCAGTCGGCGTAGGAGAAGAGGTCCGAGGGCGTTTCGACGACTGCCCAACAGAAG
This sequence comes from Triticum dicoccoides, assembly GCF_002162155.2. NCBI lineage: Eukaryota > Viridiplantae > Streptophyta > Magnoliopsida > Poales > Poaceae > Triticum > Triticum dicoccoides. Next base: position 307,246,424 of record NC_041380.1, on the reverse strand, counting down.
CAGTCGCCTTGCCACGTTCCCGCGCTGGGTCGTGTGTCTACTTGGACCGCCCCTCTGGGCGAGGGGGTTCGACCTCCTCCTCCTCCTCTTCACTGGAGTCGACGTTGTCATCTCCCTCTCCTTCACCGTCGGACTCCCACTCGCCTTGGTCGTCCCCACTCTCACCTCCGCTCGCCTCCCCTTCCTCAGTTGGCTCCTGAGCCCCGTTGGGCGTCGAGTACATCTCGGTGGTCGCCTGGAAAGCAATAGACAAGACGAAAGTCAATCGACCAACTCAAAGAAGACCAATGCAGAAAACAAGATTTCAGTCGGGAGCATAAAGACATACCTGGTCCACTTCATATGAGTTGTCGAGTGGAGTTACCCTCCTGGCTCCTCGGGGGTTGTCTTTGTTCCCCGTGATGCTCGACAGCCACCCCTCCAGCATCTCGTCGGTGACCTCCTTCGGGTGAATCCGAGTGGTGTCATCGAGACCAGAGTACAACCACATCGGGTGGTCACGGGCCTGGAGCGGTTGGATGCGCCTCTGGAGGAAGACCTCCAGCAGGTCCATCCCAGTCACACCCTCACGGACAAGCTCGACCACTCGACCAGCCAACACTTTGACTTGGGCCCTTTCCTCCGGCATCACTTTCAGAGAAGCGGGTTTTTCAGCTCGGTCGAGGGAGAAAGGAGGAAGACCAGTTGACTGTCCTGGGGTCGCCTGGTCCTGACAGTAGAACCAGGTCGCCTGCCAACCACGGACCGACTCCGGGAAAGTAATGGATGGAAAACAGCTCTTCCCCCTCGTCTGGATCGCCAAGCCCCCGCACAACTGGATCACCTGCGTCCTCTCATCACTCGACTTGGCCTTCTTGACCGATTGAGAACGGCAGGTAAAGATGTGCTTGAAAAGTCCCCAATGGGGGCGGCAACCCCAGAAAGCCTCACACATGGAAATGAAAGCGGCAAGGTATACAATGGAGTTGGGAGTAAAGTGGTGGAGCTGCGCTCCGAAGAAGTTCAAGAAGCTCCGGAAAAAAGGATGGGGCGGCAGAGAAAACCCTCGGTCGATGTGGGTGGCTAGGAGCACACACTCACCGTCGCGGGGTTGAGGTTCAATCTCTCCCCCCGGAAGACGCGCGGCTTGGTGGGGAATGACTCCCCCCTCGACCATGTCGTCGAGATCCTTTTGCCGGAGCACCGACGGCATCCAGTCGCCCTGGATCCAACCTTTGGGCAGAGCGGTCCTAGAGGAAGATCCGCCCCGAGCAGACCTCTTCCCTTTCCCCGCCGCCGCCGCCTTCTTCACGCGCTCCAGAGCGGAGGTCTTGCCCTTCGTCATCGTCGCCGACGAAGTCTCGCACGGGCCTGCTGCGCTGGGGCGAGAACGGAGGTGGCGGAAGGACTTGCGAAGGGAGAGAGGAAGAAGAAAGGAGGAGAAGAGAGCGCACTGCTTGGAAACCCCGAGCCGGCGATTTATAAGGGACCGCTTCCGAGTGGCTGACTGGTAGGCCCAGGCTATCCAGTCAAATCCCGCAGCAGACGCGCGCGCAGTACGTGGCGAAAAAGGCGACGCGGGGATCGAGGAGCTTCCGCTTTATCGCTTCCGATTACTACGGCCGCTCCCGTCCTGCGCGCTTCCCAAAATCCGAATCCTGCGACATCCGCGGGCCACAGAACAACTTGTCAAAACAGAAGACCCCGATCGTGCCGGCGCTCAGTATGTCACAAGCAAAGAAATTCACTCGACAAAAGGCCTGGAATGGATCAAGGTGACTGAAAAAGGTTGGCAACGTCATCCGTGACGATTGACCCAAAATGAGGCGCTCACGTAGCCCAAAGAACCAGTCGGAAAGATCTCCAACTCTTTCCCCACTCTAACCTCGATCCATTCGGGGGCTAATGATGAAGACATGTACCTAGGGTAGGGGCACAGACCTGTCCAAGGAGCCCTACCCTAGGACATCCCTAGGAGAAGTCACCTTTCAATCGACTTGAAGGTATCCCACTCGACGGACTCAAGACACTCGACCAGAAAGCTATCACTCGACCATGAAGCCAACCACTCGACCGCCAGGAGACCTATAGTCACTCCGCAGGCAAACGGTCAGCTGTTAAGTAGTCTTTATGGTCATTATAGCACTTTATTAGGGGCGTTACCAGTAACGCCCAACCTTGAATGTACCTTAAACCCTGCATTACTAAGGGCAGGAGGGGGCTGACGAACTCTATATAAGCCACCCCCTCCTTAGTATGAAGGGTTCGCACCCCTATTATTTACACGCCAGTAATCCAATTGACCGCCTCCGGGCACCGAGACGTAGGGTTGTTACTTCCTATGCGAAGGGCCTGAACTCGTACATCTTGGTGTGTTTACAACTTCCCAATAGCTGAGATCTAGCCTCTCCATACATACCCCCCTACATCACTGTCAGAGTTAGAACCATGACAGTCATCACGGTCGAGCCGATGATCGGGCTGCTCGTGGTTACGACACAAGTACTGCCCTTGGCGATGCCCTCGTCCTTCATGCCGCGGAGGCGATCTTGGGCTGTGAGCCGACTGAACGGTGTCAGCTACTACAGATCTGCTATGAATTATGTTACGCGACTGAGACACTGCAGTGTTCTGCTCTCCTGCTGCTCGGAGCAGCGCTCTGATCTACATCAAACCTCTACCAGCTTCTGACTGGGATGGTTGAATGGATTCTGCTATGCGGGATGCGACCGTAAGGTTTTGAATCGAAGTGCGGTATACCTACGGTTCTGGCGGGAACAATTGCCAGTGCCGTCGATTGGATTCGGGGATCTGCCGTCAAGCACGGTCGTCGAGTGCACGCTGAAGGTTCTCCAGTCGAGTGCGCTCAGCCAAAGTGGCCAATCGTGCTACCTCCAAGGCCCGAGCCTCAGAAGTCTCTCCGACAACGGGTGTGTGGAGGGTCTCCATATTGCGGCGGTGAAGTTCTCCCCTCTGCTGAGAAGAGAGAGTTTCGGGGTGACACTCTTCATGAATGCGTGATGGATCGCCGCCGCCGTCGTCGCCGCTGTTGCGACGCATGCCAGGCGAGCTGCGTGGCGTGTCGACCATCAGGACCTCCGCAGCGGGGTCACTACTGCCGCACTCGAATAGGGTCTCGACGGAGCCAGTCGAACATGCCATAGAGAGATTCGTCGGGCTCGATTGTCGTGACTTGAGGGGTGGCAGACTGACGTGCCACCGCATGCTTCACCCACCGCAGGAGCCGTGACCGACCGGATCGCTTGCGATGGTGAATAGTGGGGAGCGAAGATATCGTGGAAGCCGACCGATACAGAGTCGACGGCTACCGCATAAGGACGCCGTGAACGCATGCGTGAAAGTGCGTCGCCCCGCGGATGGGAAGCGCCTCGACATCAAGAGGAGCTTCCTGAAGCCAAACGGAGTCGTCGGCGATGAAGACGAGCGCGCTGAGACAGATCTCGCGGCCCTCAGCCAAACCTCCGCCAGATACCATGATTAAAAGACTCGGTGAAATCGCAACCTCACCGGAAAGTCGCTAAGACACCTGCCCCAAGGTGGGCGCCAACTGTCGTGGTTCTAAGTCTGGCAGTAGAATAGGGGGGTAGGAATGTAGAGGCAAGATCCTAGCTACAGTGAGATTGTGCACGCAAGATGTACGAGTTCAGGCCCTTCGCGGAGGAAGTAACAGCCCTACGTCTCGGTGCCTGGAGGCTCGGTCGATTGGATTATGCGTGAAGTTACAAGGGGTGCGAACCCTTGTCCCAGTGGAGGGGGTGGCTTATATAGAGTACGTCGGGACCCCAGCCAGCCCATGTTACAAAGAGTTTAATGTACATAAAGGAGAGACGTTACTGGTAACATTAGCAATAAAGTCGTATAACTGATCATTACTACTATAGAGTGAATGCCTGACCGTTGCTATCCGGGGTGACTTTAGGCCTTCTGTACTCCGAGTGGTTTCTTGTACGGTCGAGTGATGATACACTGGTCGAATGGAATTGGGATATCCGAGTGGAGATGTTGGCCGAGTGGGCATGCACTCAGGTGATTCCAGTCGATTGAACTTGCTGTCCTTTGATTTCCTATGAAGGTAGGGCAGTGTCCTTAGGAGGGGTGCTTAGACCAGGTCTATTGCCCTACCCTAGGTACATGGCATCGTCGCCGTTCCAAGTAAATTTTTATGTGCCAAACTCTAAACCTTCAAATGAAACTCTGTTTTGCATGCTCGAATAGCTCATGTATCAACTAGAGTTGTCTATATCTTCCATGCTAGGCGAGTTATTCTCAAGAGGAGTGGACTCCGCTCCTCACTCACGAGAAAATAGCCGGTAACCGGTATGCCCAGTCCCATGCTCAAATCAAATCAAAATAATTGCAAACAAAACTCCTCCAGGATTGTTGTTAGTTGGAGGCACCCGTTGTTTCGGGCAAGCCATGGATTGATGGTTGTTGGTGGTGGGGGAGTACAACTTTACCATTCTGCTTGGGAACCGCCTATAATGTGTGTAGAATGGTAGATATCGAGATCTCTCAGTTGTTATGTTGACAATGAGAGTATGACACTCAAAATATTATTCATCTCTATTTCAAAATCGAGCTCTGGCACCTCTACAAATCCCTGCTTCCCTCTGCGAAGGGACTATCTATTTACTTTTATGTTGAGTCATCATCCTCTTATTAGAAAGCACTAGTTGGAGAGCACCGCTGTCATTTGCATGCATTACTATTAGTTTACATTGAGTATGACTGTAATTGGACCTCTTTTATCATGAATTACAATTTCCAGTTAGCCCTTGATCTTCAGAGGTGCTCTGCATTTATGTTTTGCGGTCTCAGAAAGGGCTAGCGAGATACCATCATGTTATATCATATTATGATTGTTTTGAGAAAGTGTTGTCATCCCAGATTTATTATTATTGCTCGCTAGTTGATTATGCCATTGATATGAGTAAACATGAGACCTAAATGTTATTGTGAATATGGTTAGTTCATAATATTTGCTGAAAACTTGAATGCTGGCTTTACATATTTACAACAACAAGAGCAAACAGAGTTGTAAAAGTTTTTCTTTATCACTTTCAGTTTGTCAACTGAATTGCTTGAGGACAAGCAAAGGTTTAAGCTTGGGGGAGTTGATACGTCTCCAACGTATCTACTTTTCCAAACACTTTTGCCCTTATTTTGGACTCTAACTTGCATGATTTGAATGGAACTAACCCGGACTGACGCTGTTTTAGCAGAATTGCCATGTTGTTATTTTTGTGCCGAAATAAAAGTTCTCGGAATGACATGAAAATCAAAGGAGAATATTTTTGGAATATATAAAAAATACTGGAGAAAGAATCAAGGTCAGGGGGCCCACACCCTGTCCACGAGGGTGGGGGGCGTGCCTAACCCCCTGGGCGTGCCCCTGCCTCGTGGGCCCCCTGGTGCTCCACCGACCTCAACTCCAACTCTTTATATTCATGTTCGGGGAGAAAAAAATCAGAGAAAAGGATTCATCGCATTTTACGATACGAAGCCGCCGCCAAGCCCTAATCTCTCTCGGGAGGGCTGATCTGGAGTCCGTTCGGGGCTCCAGAGAGGGGAATCCGTCGCCATCGTCATCATCAACCTTCCTCCATCACCAATTTCATGATGCTCACCGCCGTGCGTGAGTAATTCCATCATAGGTTTGCTGGACGGTGATGGTTTGGATGAGATTTATCATCTATTCGAGTTAGTTTTGGTAGGGTTTGGTCCCTAGTATCCATTATGTTCTGAGATTGATGTTGCTATGACTTTGCTATGCTTAATTCTTGCCACTAGGGCCCGAGTGCCATGATTTCAGGTCTGAACCTATTATTTTTCCATGAATATATGTGAGTTCTTGATCCTATCTTGCAAGTCTATAGTCACCTATTATGTGTTATGATCCATTAACCCCGAAGTGACAATAATCGGGATACTTACCGGTGATGACCGTAGTTTGAGGATTTCATGTATTCACTAAGTGTTAATGCTTTGGTCCGATACTCTATTAAAAGGAGGCCTTAATATCCCTTAGTTTCCAATAGGACCCCGCTGCCACGGGAGGGTAGGACAAAAGATGTCATGCATGTTCTTTTCCATAAGCACGTATGACTATATTTGGAATACATGCCTACATTACATTGATGAACTGGAGCTAGTTCTGTGTCACCCTATGTTATAACTGTTGCATGAGGAATCGCATCCGACATAATTATCCATCACTGATCCATTGCCTAGGAGCTTTTCACATATTTTTCTTTCCTTAGTTACTTTTCCGTTGCCACTGTTACAATCACTACAAAACCAATATTGTTACTTTTTCTACCGTTACCACTACTATCATATTGCTTTGCTATTAAATACTTTGCTGCAGATATTAAGTATTTCAGGTGCGGTTGAATTGACAACTCAATTGTTAATACTTGAGAATGTTCTTTGGCCCCCCTTGTGTCGAACCAATAAATTTGGGTTGAATACTCTACCCTCGAAAACTGTTGCGATCTTCTATACTTGTGGGTTATCAATAAGGATTATGAATTTGCTGTCGACCAAGAGTTAATTACTTTGGTTGAATCTGATCCTTTCCATGGTTATGAAACTAAAACTGTTGTGGCACATCTTACTAAGTTGAATAATATAGCCACCCTTTTTACTCATGATGAGAAAACCCGCTACTACTTTACTCTCAAATTATTTCCTTTCTCATTAAAGGGTGATGCTAAAGCTTGGTACAATACTCTTGCTCCTGGTTGTGTGCGTAGTCCCCAGGATATGATTTATTACTTCTCTGAAAAATATTTTCCTGCTCATATGAAACAAGCTGCCTTACAGGAAATATTTAACTTTATGCAAACTAAAGAAGAGAGTCTCCCACAAGCTTGGGGGAGGCTTTGCCAATTACTTAATGCTTTGCCTGATCATCCTCTTAAGAAAAATGAAATACTTGATATCTTCTATAATGGACTAACTGATGCTTCTAGGGACTTCCTAGATAGTTGTGTTGGTTGTGTTGTCAGGGAACGAACTATTGGACAAGCTGAAGAATTATTGAATAACATATTGAAAAATTATGATGATTGGACTATTCCTGAACTACCGCCTAAACCCACTCCAAAGAAGAGGGGTATATTATATCTCAGTCCTGAAGATATGCAAGAGGCAAATAAATCTATTAAGGAAAAGGTATTAAAGCTGAGGATGTTAAAAATTTACCTCCTATTGAAGAAATACATGGGATTAACACACCACCACTGCCTAAGGTGGTAGAGGTAAATTCTCTTATGAAGTTTAATGATAATGACAATCCTCACAATATGCATCCTAGTCAATGCCTTTATGAGTTTGAAAACTATATTAGAAAACAAGATCACTTCAATGCAAATGTTATGAAACAATTGGAATATAATTCTGATATGATTGCTCGCTTGAGTGACTTGTTATTTAGAATCTCAAATGATGTTAGAGGTGTTGGAAAACATGCTTCTATGATTCAAACTCAGTTAGAACAAGTTGCTAAATCTCAAAGAGAATTGCTTGATTTGATGAATCACAATATGCACGACTTTGCTGTTAGAGTTGCAACTAGAGGAGGTAAAATGACTCAGGAACCACTTTATCCTGAGGGACACCCTAAAAGAATTGAACAAGATTCACAAGGAGCTAACACTAGTGCACCTAGTTCTTCTAGAAAGAAAAAGAAAAAGAAGAATGATAGGACTTCACATGCTCCTAGTGAACTTGAAATAGAGAAACCTCCTGATAACGATAATGAAATTTCTATCTCTGATGCTGAAACTCAGTCTGGCAATAAACACTCACCTAATGATAATGAAAAAGTTAATGATGAGGGTCATGAAGACTCTCAACCAACCAATGATAAAGAACCAGATAATGATGTTGAGACAGAACCACCTATTGATCTTGATAACCCACAAGCTAAAGATAAAAGATATGACAAAAGAGACTTTATGGCTAGAAAACACGGTAAAGAAAGAGAACCGTGGGTTCAAAAACCTATGCCTTTTCCACCTAAGTCAACTAAAAAGAATGATGATGAAGAATTTGAATGCTTTTCTGAAATGCCGAGGCCAATCTTTTTGCGTACTCGCTTGACTGATATCTTGAAAATGCCTCCTTATGCAAAATATATGAAAGACATCATCACAAATAAGAGAAAAATACTGGAAGCTGAAATATCCACTATGCTTGCTAATTATACTTTTAAGGATGGAGTACCTAAAAAACTTGGAGATCCGGGAATACCAACTATACCTTGCTCGATCAAAAAAAATTATGTAAAAACTGCTTTGTGTGATTTAGGAGCTCGTGTTAGTGTTATGCCTTTATCTTTATATAAAAGACTTGCACTTGAATAAACTCACACCTATTGAAATATCTTTGCAAATGGCTAATAAATCAACTGCCATACCTATCGGTATCTGTGAGGATGTGCCCGTTGTTATTGCTAATGTTACTATTTTGACTGACTTTGTTATATTTGAGATGCCCGAGGACGACAACATGTCGATTATCCTTGGTAGACCCTTCTTGAATATTGCAGGGTCTATTATTGATTGCAATAAAAGCAAGGCCACTTTTCATATTAATGGTAATGAGCATACGTTGCACTTTCCGAAGAAACAATTCCAAGTGAATGGTATTAATGTTATTGAAAAATCTCCGACAATCACTATTGGAAGTTTTAAAATACTTCTACCTACTACCAAAAAGAAATATGAAATGCTTATTGTTGGGTAAATGTACACCCCCATTGAGGTAACTTAGTGATTTACGAAAGTTCTTCGGTTTCATGCTAATCGAAAGTGGTTGTTAATAAGACTTGATCAACCTTATTAATGGATCATTTTTGAACGGTATGAAGTTGATGAATTTAGTAAGCATTACTTTCTGTCCCTACTTTTTATTATCTGTTTTATTAGTTAAATAAAATAAAATGCCATGTTTTGTCTGTTTTCTGAATTTCCCATGGAATAAAAAATGACCCCAAAATAGAAGTTCCCAGAATGCACCGAAAATTTAATATGATTTTTTTGAATATTTGAGAATTTTTGGTGCAATAAACATCAGAGGGAGGTGCACTAGGTGGGCACAACCCACCTGGGCACACCAGCACCCCCAGGCGCGCCCTAGTGGGTTGTGGTCCCCACGTGGGCCCCTCACTTACCTCTTCATATCACATCATCACTTACCTCCAGAAAAAATCCCCATTGCTCTCTCTCCCGTGTTCTTGAGCTCAAACCCGCGGATTTCGATCTCTTTGCTCGAAGCTCCGTTTCCGAAACTATTTCGTAGGATTGTTGCTTGGTATGCGACTCCACCATTTGTCCAATTAGTTTTTGTTTAGTGGCTTATACTTTGAATAATTAGCTAGTCTTGGTGTTGCTGTAGATGTGCTTGCATGTTGAATTCTTAGTGTTCTAAGTAGTTTGAATGCTTTCTATGGCTTCTATGTATCCCTATGAGTAGTTGCTATTAATCTTACAAAGTTTTGTTGACAAATTTTTGTCACTCCAAAATATTTTATTTTCAGAAAATTGTACGCGGACATGAATATCTTCAGGAACTTTCGCTCTAAGAAGAACTCCAAGGGTGTTATTGGGGAGTCTTCCGACAATGATCTCCACCCTCGGAGGTTGGCGGAAGTATGACCGTGCGAATGGCCGCATACCCCGTTCCTGCAAGAGGATGGAATTCTTGAGGAGTTCATGCAATATATTGTTAATGCCGGCCTAACCGACTTCATCGCAGATTACTGTGACCAGCATCACATCCTCACAAACATCTTTATTCAGAGCTTTACTTTCTTGCCTAGAAATAATCCTCCTGAAGTGAGCTTTGATTTATATGCTGAAAACCATCAGATACCACTTAGTGAGTTTTGTGACATATGCATGATCCCGTCTGATGGGAGCTTGGCTGAGCCCAGGCCGGCCTAGTTTGAGACCTTTTATCGCACTCTGACAGTGGGTGATGAGAGAGGAGTGTCAGCCATCACTGCCGCTGGCTTACATTTTCCTGATGTTCGTTACTTTGCACTTTTTATTGCCAAATGCTTGCTTGCTAGGGAGAAGGTGGGTGCACTTAGTTCACAAGACCTTGATGTTTTACATCGTGCACTGGAGGGCGACAACACACATAGGTTGGGAGCTATTGTGGCTCGTCACCTCCATCTTAATAAAACTCAGAGAAAAATACATGGTGGGATTTTTTCCACTCGTTTGGCAGCTCATTTCGAGGTAGCAATACGCCCTCATGATTTCCCTCAGACCAAAGTTTACCTAGACCGTGCAGCCATGGATCACCACCATTTTACTGATATCGAATCTCCTCACATCCATACTTCGTATAACCTGGTTTTTAGTGTGAGACTCGTGATGTTATTCCATTGCCTGCTCCTGCTTTGCTTGATCTAGTTGCTAGGGGTGGATATAGGATTATGCCTGCAGACATCATTGCCTATCGGAACGCTCAGGCTGCTGAGGAGGCAGCACAGGAGGAGCCTCCACAGTGGGATCAGTGGATGCCCGCTCCTCAGCAGTGGGATGAGTGGATGCCCGCTCCTCGGGATCCATACTACCCTCCAGGCCACTGATCGACTACCAACTTAGGCCAAAAGCCTAAGCTTGGGAAAGTACGTGTCTTTCACCGACTTTACATTCATGTTCACTTATTCCATTGGTCGGTGTTCACATTTTTTCATTGTATCATCCATGCTTAGATGTATTTTCTTGCTTTCTTCTTGTATGTTTGAAAAACTTTAGAAAAACCAAAAAATTTAGTTGTAGTTAATTTACTTTCTATGCATGCTTAGTAGTAGTACTAAAAAGAAAATCCAAAAAGATTTCCTTGTTCTTCTTTTGCTTGTTGGGAGCTTTCTCGTGTAAATAGTTTTTCTCGTTTGTGCTTTTCTCTTTTATTTGCGTGCTAAAGAAAAACAAAAACTCCAAAAATATTTCAGTGTTTTTCTCTAAATTTCTTTTCTTTTTATTCGAGTTGTACCGAGGAGAAGACCACGATGAAAATGTTGAGTGGCTCTCATATGAATAATTATTGAACTAATAAAGAGCCTATTTTACCTTGTCTTCTCCTGTTGAATAGAATGTTTGCAGATTCCAGCTTAGTCCATGGCACTCTTGCACTATTATTACTTTCATATCATTCGTTCGTGCAAGAAAGCAATAATGACGACATTCGATGAACTGGCCGTGGCAAAGAGAAACTGGTATGAACTCTACTTGTTTTGTCTGTGTAAATATGTTTAACCTAGTACCCATGATTCAGCCCATTATGATTAAACATGTTTGCAATGACAATTAGAGATTATAGTTTCTCATGCCATGCATAAGTAGCTGGGAGTTAATAATGATTTATCTTGGATATCAACATAGCGTTAAGATGATTGTGATGTAGTATGATGATATGGTATCCTCCTCCGAATGTTCAAGTGGCTTGACTTGGTACATGTTCATGCATGTAGTTGAATCAAAACCAACATAACCTCTATAATGTTTATGTTCATGGTGTTCATATCCTACTCATGCTAGTGTCCAATGTTACTTAAGCATAATGCATGGTTATGATCGTTGTTGCTCTCTAGCTGCCGCTTCTCAATCTAAATTGCTAGCCTTCGCCTGTACTAAGTGGGGACTCTGTTTGTACATCAAAAACCATGAACTCAAAGTTATTCCAGATGAGTCCAACATACCTACCTACATACGGTATTACCCTGTCGTCCTAAGTAAATTTGCATGTGCCACCTCTAAAAACTTCTAAAAAATTATTCGTTTTGTGTGTCAGGATCATTCATGGAACGACACGAGGTGGTCGATATCTTCCATGCTAAGCGGGTTATTCTCAGGTCGAGTGTTTATTCACTCGCCATCGCACGAGAAAATGGGTGGTAATAGGGATTTCCAGTCTCGAACTAAAAAATGCAAATAATTAAACAAAACTCCCCCGGGACTATTGTTGGTTTGGACGACACCCATTGTTTCGGACAAGCCGTGGAGTGTGATTGTTGGTGGAGGTGGAGTAAACCTTTACTTTTATCGCTGGGGAACCGCCACTAGCGTGCTTAGCATGAAAGATGTTCATAACTGATGGTCATGAAGTAAATGAGAAGGGTGCATGTCTCAAAATTTCATTTATCTCTATTTTAAAAATTGAGCTCTGGCACCTCTGCAAATCTGCTTCCCTCTGCGAAGGGACTATCCATTTACCTTTATGTTGTGTCATCACCTTCTTATACAAGCGCCACAAACTGAGTAGAGCACATCGGTCATGATTTATGCATTGTGTGTAGCTAATGTTGGGTGCAGCATGAATGGATCTTTTTTACCATGAATTACAATGTTTAGTTGCCGCTTAAACTTTAGAGGTGCTGCATTTATGTTTTGCGGTCTCAGAAAGGGCTAGCGAGATACCATTATTGTCATATTATATCATGGTTGTTTTGACAATGTGTTGCCGTTTGAGATATCTTATTATTGCTCGCTAGCTAATTATGTCATTGATATGAGTCATTATAATCTTTAAAAGTTATTGTCGATATGGTTAGTTATAATGTTGGCTGAAAACCTGGGTGTTGTTTAAGATTATTTATGCAAACAAGAGCAAAAGAGTTCGTAAAAGTTTTTCTTTCTCACTTTCAATTTATCAACTGAATTGCTTGAGGACAAGCAAAGGTTTAAGCTTGGGGGAGTTGATACATCTCCAATGTATCTACTTTTTCTCATGCTTTTCCTCTTGTTTTGGACTCTAATTTGCATGATTTGATGAAACTAACCCCGGACTGACGCTGTTTTTAGCAGAACTACCATGGTGTTGTTTTTGTGCAGAAATAAAAGTTCTCGGAATGGAACGAAACTTTTTGTGGATTTTTTATATGTTATATAAGAATTTCTGGAGCCAAGACCTACCAGAGAGGGTCCCCTGGGTGGGCACAACCCACCAGGGCGCGCCCCCCTCTCCCGAGGCACCCAGGTGGGTTGTACCCACCTGGTGGCCCCACGGACCTCAACCCTGACACTATAAATTCCTATTTTTGGAGAAAAAAATAAGGGAGAAAGAATTATCGTGATCCATGAGACAGAGCCGCCGCCAAGCCCTGTTCTTCCTCGGGAGGGCAGATCTGGTGTCCGTTTGGGGCTCCGGAGAGGGGGATCTTCGTTTTTCCTCATCACCAACCCTTCTCCATCACCAATTCCATGATGCTCCCCACCGGGAGTGAGTAATTCCTTCGTAGGCTCACTGGTCGGTGAGGAGTTGGTTCAGATTCATCATGTAATCGAGTTAGTTTTGTTAGGGCCTGATCCCTAGTATCCACTATATTCTTAGATTGATGTTGCTATGACTTTGCTATGCTTAATGCTTGTTACTTTGGGCCCGGGTGCCATGATTTCAGATCTGAACCGTTTATGAATTCATCATTATATCCATGTTCTAGATCCGACCTTGCAAGTTATAGTCACCTACTACGTGTTATGATCCGGCAACCCCGGTGTGACAATAACCGACCCACTCCCAGTGATGACCGTAGTTTGAGGAGTTCATGTATTCACTATGTGTTAATGCTTTGTTCCGGTTCTCTATTAAAAGGAGGCCTTAATATCCCTTAGTTTCCAATATGGACCCCGCTGCCACGGGAGTTGTCGGGGATATACCCCGCGGTATGACCCGACCGGACTTGGAGATTTACTTGAGACCTGGTTGACACTTGGCGATTCACAGGCGACCCGCCCTGACCAGACGGTTTACATGAAACCTGCCTGAACATTATGGCTCACTGGTAAGCCGGTGGGCGGGACAGATGGATGACTAAGCCCAAGGCCCGGAAGGCCGGTTTATGTTAATGGTGGGCCGGTTTAAGAGGAAAGGCGTGAAGAATATTTTACCTTACAAGGAGTTAAGACCCGGACTTGTATCCGGTTTGTATTAGAAGGTAGACTAGTCCTAATCCTAATAGGACTCCACATGTAACCCGCCCCTTCAACATATATAAGGAGGGGCAGGGCTCCCCAAAGAGGGACAGGCAAACAAGAAACAATCTCTAGGGCTAGACACAAAGGGGGAGCCGGCTTATGCGGCGACTCTCTCATGAGCATAATGAGATCTAGCTACAAACAGCATGTAGGGCTATTACCGGATGATGTTTCCCGGGGCTCAAAGTTGTGTAAATCCTCCTCTTGTGCGTTGATCCGTCCTTCGTCTCTCATCCCGATCAACCCCTCTCAAGCTACCACATAGATGCGTTGGCCTCACGACTAAGTCCCGACACTAGGACATCTGCCGTGACAATTCCACGACGGTTGGCGCCCACCGTGAGGCCTGCGTACGGCGGTGTTGAGTTCTTGGAGGGATCTCTCACAAGGATCGTGAAGTTTGCAATTTTCCGGCTGAGCAAGAACCGGCATGAAGGAATTCACATTAACTACAAGTTCATCGTTCAAGATTGCAAAAGTGTTTAGCGGCAACATATACGAGATTGAGATTGAAAAAAATAGGGTTGCACCAGGAGCGCGACCGGGTTAAAGTGATCTGCAAAAATCGCAGAAGCCAAAATCATAACGGCCCATGCCTGTTTTTGGTCCGCCGGGATCGACGGGATTTGAGTGTGCGGTCGTCCGTATCCAGATTATCCTGATACAGACTAGAAGGTTACAGCAGTACCAAGGCGAATACTACAACACCGTGTAGTCTATCTTTGTCACGGAGTATAGACAAAATCAATAGGCATCGGTGGCTGAAATAGTCAAAAGGAAAAAATTCTAGTGATACGGTCTAGTACTATCTACTCCTTCCTTTCCGGTTTATAGGGCTCAATTCAAAAACCTCACCAACCAAGGTAGATGATGAGTGATGGAATATTTTTTGTAGTTTGCAAAGCACCTAATTAATGCTCTTATTTTCCTTAAAAATTATGTTTATGAATGCATTAATTACAATGCATGCATGCATAAAATACATGCATTGGTCAATTTTTTCTTAATTCTTGCATGCAATGATTTAATGCATTTTGGAATCTAAACATGTGATAGGAAACAACCAAATTGAGCCTTATAAAATGGAAAAACTAAAATTTTGAGATAAGCCCTATAAACCGAAAAGGAGGAAGTAACTCGGTGTCCACATCAAGGCATTAAAGTCAAAAGTACTACTGAAGAAAAAAAAAGAGCAAGTACTAAGTTGCTCAAGCCAGGAAAATATCTCCTTTACATGGACGTTTCCATCAATCACGTGGAGTCAATGATGGAAGGGTATGAGGTCACGGACTCCGGGCGACTATGGCTCGTCTCGCCTCCGCCTCGAGCGAAGCTGCTCCGTTGGTCTTCACCTGCAGCTGCTCTCCTCTGCTGCGGCCGACTTCGCGCTAGGCCGGCTTGCCTCCACCGCATCGCGTGCGCTCCAGCGGTTCCCAAGCCGTCACCGTCCTCCACACCGTGGCCCGCCTCTGGGCTCCTCCGTCGCCTCGAGCTGCCTTGCTCCTCCACCGCAACGGCTGCGACCTTGGCCGCCCCTCCAGCTTCGCCCGACCGCGTTGAGCCGCCCTCGCGCTCCCCATGAGCCGCTTCGCTGCACGCCACCTCCGAGCTGTTGCTTTGAGCCGCTGCCTTCGCTGCACGCCGCCACCGAGCTGCTGCTTTGAGCCACCGCAATGGCCACACCAACCGTCGGATTGGATTCGTGTCTGAAACGCCCTCCTCACGGATCGCCGAGCCACACAAGCTAGAGCCGCCGCGCGCCACTGCCCAGCGTCCGCTGAAAGCCAGATCCGCCTCTATCGCTGCCTGGTTGGCTTCGCCCGCGCGCTCGAACCACGTTGCCGTTCCGGCCGTTTTGCCGCGCCCAGCCAGTTCAACACCCCTGTATGTGAGTCGCCATTGCTCACTTGCGTTATTGCTAAGCCGGCCCTACCGTCGTGGCGCAGGCTCATCGCCTTTATACGATGCCCGTGAGCCGGCCTGCATCCGCCCTGCCTTGCCTCACGGGCTCCGACCGACCCCGTGTGCCGTGCCACTCCATCCACGCTGACTGTGACCCACGCTGCCGCGCCTTGGCTCGCCGCCTCGCCCAAACTGATTGTGCTGCACCGGTTCGCCGGTCCTTTGCACGTCCGCGCACCCCGCGTCACAGCGGCTGCAGCTCTGGGCGCTCCGCATCCCCCGCGAGCTCGCCTCCGCCGTGACCCGCCTGTTTCGCTCCGGGTGCCTGTTAAACATACCGCGGAGCCTGTAGTTGAAGACTTTGGAAGTAACAAGAACAGACTCATGGTGCAGGTTCCCAATTCGTTGAAGCAATTGTGCGGTATTGTACCTTACCTGTTGACTCTTGGTCATTCTTACCGGAGTGCTGATCATATTCTGAAGATTGAACAGCCTGCGGAGGGGTTGCCCCCAGGAATTCATGGAGGCCGTGCCAACTCTGATTTTTGCTACTGCTCGTTTCCCAAACCAGCCTGAACTGTGCGACTTAAGAGTCATGTAATGCAAAGTATTGCTGAAAGAATTCTCGCTTGGTTTTGACGTGAGGGCTTTGGAAATCAAGTTATGGGCTACACTGGAGCCTGAAGATGATTTTTCTAAAAAAGGATTCAATGAAAAGGAGTAAATCGACGGTGTCTTTGCCTATCAAGCAGAAGGAAAGCGATCGAGTGAATGATAACACTGAAAGGAAGAATTTTGGTAATCTCATGGCGGCGTGCTGACAAAAGCTGATGATAAACATTTGGAGAAATCAGTATCACCTCTGCAACCAGAAAGAGAGGAGGCTCAAAAGTGATTTCTGGAACTGAGGAAAAGACACATATATATCTTTTCCTATAATAATAAAGCACGGATTGATTTCGTGGGTTCACCGTCATAATACGCTTCTTGCCCCTAAATTTTTTTAATAATAAAGCACAGATTGACTCTGTGGGTTTTCCGTCACAGTACGCTTCTTGCCATGATTTTACGCTTTCAGTTTGAATTTAAAACAAACATATTCGAGGTGGTACTAATTTTTATCCGTTCACCTCGCTCCCATAATTTTCGTCCGGTTCCATACGTAATGATTCGCGAGCACACCTGGTCCTCAACCCGCTGTTATATGGGCCGGCTGCCGTGGCAGCTCAGGAAATACATGCGACTTGAGAGACAAAATAAATAGGCTGCCATAAAGGATCAAACTCCCAACCAACATCAAATTTTAAAGCTTATTCTCCACTACTATTAAACAATCAAACAAAAACTTTCTTACGTGCACCCCACAATTAGTCCTACAACACCGCACGAACCAATCAGCACCGTATGATTAGACCCATAAATTTTAATCTAACAGTCATCATTTATCTAACAGCGAGATGGTGTGGATTTAGCAATTTTCAATGACTGACCATACTCCACCAGTAGAGGAGTATTCGTTGGCCTATAGATGCCGCAGCCCACAATCTGCTCCGAAATTCATGGCGCAAATTTCAAGAGGTTTAGTTTTTCCTTCCCACGCGTGATGGAGATTAACCGTTGATGCTGCATGCAAGGAAATCATTAAAAAGTTTGAGGCGTTAAGGAAGCTATGCATGCAGCCCTCCCGGGCAAAAATCTCGCAAATTAATTTCAGGGCCTGATGCCGCCTTCCACCTGGGCAGAGGCCGTTCCGGTCATCGGCAACCTCCTCAACGTCGTAGGCAAGCTGCCGCACCAATCCCTAGCGTGCCTCGCCGAATGGTGCGTCCGACTGATGATACTCCGTCTGGGCACGGCGGTCGTGATCATCGCCCCCTCCATGGCCACGGCCCGGGAGGTCCTCCAGAGGCACAACGCCGTCCTGTCCTGCCGCAACCCACCGGACGCATGGCATGACATGGGGCACGCCGCCAAGTCCGTTTTCCTCCTGACGCCGCGCCGCAACCCGCAAGTGGTGGGCGCTGCGGACGATCGGCGTCGAGCACCTGCAGTCACCCAGGGGCTCGACGGGGATGCGCTGCGACCGCTGCTATGGGACTCCGTCCTCGGCATGCTCCGCCGCGTGTTGGACCTGGCGGCGTCCGGCGCGCCCGTGGAGGTCGGCCACGCGGCGTTCGCGCCCCTGATGGAACTGTAGTGGCGCGTCATGTTCTCTGCCGGCCTGGACAAGCCGACGTCCTGTGAGTTGCACAGCTTCGCGCGGGAGGCCGTGGCACACTCCCTCAGGCCCAACGTCTGGGACTTCTTCCCTGCGCTCGCGGTTGCCGACCTCCAGTGCGTCAAGCGCGGTTCCACACACTTGGCGCCCTCTATGGCGTGTGCGGCACCTACGACAACAACGTTGGCGCCTTCAACGACGTTCGCCGTGACATGCTCTCCCATGGCACGGCTCGCCCATGCTCTTCATCGACGAGACGATCCC
This sequence comes from Triticum dicoccoides, assembly GCF_002162155.2. Lineage (NCBI taxonomy): Eukaryota > Viridiplantae > Streptophyta > Magnoliopsida > Poales > Poaceae > Triticum > Triticum dicoccoides. Next base: position 307,228,046 of record NC_041380.1, on the reverse strand, counting down.
GGCGCAGAGCTTCTTCAAGTCGTGGCAGCTAGCGGCCGTTGCAGGCACCGAGGTGCCGCGTGCCGTCCTGGTGGTGCCAGCCCCCTAGGAGACCGAAACTCTGGCCGTCGACGTCATCCGCGGCAACAACGACCCCATCTATGACTCAACAACTTCCCCAAGTCCATGTACCAGGTTCTTGAGTCCGTCCGTGTGCCCCTCTCGCTTCCATGTACCAAGACCTTTGTGTGGATTCAGTGTTGATTCCAATAGCCAAGATTGCATCGTTGTCTGGGTTTGGTTTTGAGTTCTTGATCGCGCTGGGGATTGGATTGGATGGCATAGTACTACAAACAGGCCCAAACTGGATGGCAGTTGTATTTCTTCATCTTGCTGTCAAAAACTTTTTTTTGGTCGATTACTTATGTCGTGAGAAAAAAAATTGTTCTGTTGTTCATGCAAAATGGTTCGTCGTTTCTAATTTGTCTGATTTTTATTGCCCATGGCACTTAGGCCATCTACAACAGAGGCGCCCTCAACGGCGTTCGCCACGACTTGCTGGATGTCGTGCGCTTCAGTGCCCATTATGCATGATGTCATCTCGGGAGTGTGCGACGGCACCCTCGACGACATGCGTGGTGGGGCATGACGGCATATGTGTCCAATTCCTGATTCCTTAGCTATTTATGTTTCCTTCATGGGTGTCTCGCGCGTGCACGATGGCATCATCTAATTCCTTCTCGCAGGGAGTTGTCAGCACTAATGTTGAGTTTTTGTCAAGTCATTTCTTTTATATGCAGTGGTTTGAGAGAAGGAAGCACGAGATTGACCTTTTGGTCTTTGCGATATACAGTTTTAGAATAGAGTCTTAGTGTTGATGTTTTACAAAATGAAAGAACTAGGTAGAAATTCCCCTGATGCTTAATTGGTTACTTATTTCTCTGCTTTTCCATTGTATTCTGATCGAGAAGATACTCTTGGGCCTATGAGAAGAACATCAACTCTTTAATTGCTGCTATAAGAATAGTGGCAACAGTTTTATACGCAACATGCGTGTCCTAGAGGGCCCTGAAATTTTAAACAGTCAAGCATGGTTCTTTCGGTGCAATATGTAGAAACTGGAATTGTACATGGTAAGCACATGACTTGGATATTCACGTGCAGTTGTATGGCGAGATGAATGCTATTGTCTGATGGGGAACAATGCACTTTACATTGAGGTGGAAGTTATATTTGACCAGTTGATCAAGTTATGTCCACAGCCTCATGTGTTATATACACACATTCATAAGATTTCACTTTGAGGACCAATGGCTTGGACCAGGAAAAAGCTGACATTAGCCGGTTGTCATGGTGAATAGTCTACATTCTATATTCATATGTATTGTAGGCATGTGATTTCCATGATAGTTATATGAATGTATGTGCATGACTATTACAACCTTCGAAACAATTGGTACACATGTTTTTTTGCGGGGAATTGGTACACATGTTGACATATTAAATGTGAAGGTCAAGAGCATCCCTCTCACTTTGTGCGGGATTTGGTCAAGAGCGTCGTTTGATTCATGGTAATAAATATGTTCATTTGGATTTTGGGTACAAGTCACCGGATATTTTTATATTAGGCCATTGTATTGGTTTTATTATTTTAATCTCTGAATTGCTTGTAAGCGAAAATTGATGATGTATTAGTCCAATATTTATTATTATTTTGAACAAAACATGTTTTCTTTATTCGTGTGTGAAAATAAAGAAAACTATGAAAATTTGCAAAATTTCCATGGTCTTAAAATTAGCCGAGGTTAGGCTAGGATGCATGTGAGTGTCCGAAGTCCGAGACTGCAGGCGAATGCAACTCAAATCTCTTTTGCGTCAATGTTAGATAGCTGATTGATATGTGATCTCTTTGCTCATTTGCAACTCTGTGCCGATGATAGACCATTGAAAACCTTATTACAACATGTCCGCAAGGCTGATTTTGTGTCTAAATCTTTAGACCTTGTCACTTTGACTCCGTATTTGCATGTGATGCTTATTGTTTTGTTCCATCAAAGACAGAGCTTGTATTTTTTTTTGTAGTAAAAATACTAAGGAGATGATAAGCAATCATACAATTAGTTTTCCTTGTTACTCCAAGTTGAGAAGAGAAGTACATGTCATTCCTGATTATTTTGTTGACTATTTTTGTTAGGGTATGGTGTGGTAATAATTGTTCTAGGCTGTTGCTATTCATATAAGAGGATATGATTGGTTTTGTCTTGTAATATCTTTCAAATTCAGTAAAATTTCACAATGAAAAATACAATTTTGAATTTGGAGCAATCTTGAGCGAGACAAAAAACAGAAAAAATGCGTGATCATGTAGTGATAATGTAGATTTGAAAAACTTGTGGAAAACTTTTTTAAGGAAGACGTGCGTTGCACGTGCATACAAACTATGGTCAATCAAGCCACCTAATGATTGTGTGCATAAGATAGGATTCATCCATCTATTAATTAGTCCCACCTCGCTTTCTTGCAACCAACCCCACCAATTTATATTCATCTTTGAACTGAAGTTAGTAAGCCTCCTCAAGAATCAAAGCATAGATCCCAATTGCGCTCAAATATGAGAAGAAATAAATATCTGGTGGCCCGAAGGAAGGAAAGGAACAATTAAGGGAAATAAAAATTCTTGTGTCTGCCTAAGGAAGGAAAAGATGTGCCTAGGAAAGAAATATGAGAAGAGAGAAAAATCTAGCGGCCCGAAGGAAGGAAAGGAGCAATTAAGGAAAATAAAAAATCTGAAAGGAAAGCAATTAACAGAAATAATAATCTGGCGTGTGCCTAAGAAAGGAATGAAATTAAGAGGAATAATATCAGGCCTGCCTAAGGAAGGAAAGGAATTAAGAAACAGAATAAAACTCTTATGTAAGGAAGGAAAGAAATTAAGCGAAAGATTCTTGCTAGGATGGAAAGGAGTATACTATTAGAATTAATATTTTCATACGTTTTTTGTGTTATGTGTTATTTAAAATGTTTTGCCTTTTGAAAAATGTTGTGTAATTTTTAGAAATTGTTCATGCATTTTCATTATTTTGTGAATTTTAAGAAAAGTTTTCACTTGTTGAACTAATATTCATATAATTTGAAAATTATCCACCCTTTTTTAAAAGAAAAAGTTCATGTAATTCTAAAAAGTGTTCACAGGCTTCAAAAAATTCATAATTAAAAAATAACCATTCTCTTTTAAGAAGTTCATGTGATTTAAAAAGTGTTAATATATTCTAAAAAGAATATTGTTGCATTTTGATAAACTAATATACAATTTAAAGGAATAGTGTGTGGACTAGGTGTAGGTTGTAGCGGGCGGACGTCACGTCCAACTCGCCGAGATTAGTTTTAAAACAATTAGAAATTCACTTGTGATGGTGTGGTTCAGTCGCAAGTGTAAGTGGGCCGGGTTTTATTCGCAAAAAAAGTGTGAGTGGGTTTAGGGTTTAAGCAGTGGCCGAGATTGTCAGCTTGGGATTGGCCACGTTCGGACGCAATGCGATTAGATGGACACCACAATCATGGTTGATGAAGGCGCGAATGAGAATAAGCAATAACATGAATGAGCCGCTATGTTAAAATAAATAACGTGAATCTATGAAGGGTTTTTGAGTCTTGCTTATTATGTTAGATGCATGCGTTTTATTCTCCCGTTGCAATGCACGGGCATGTTTGCTAGT
>NC_041380.1:307220956-307223999 GCF_002162155.2 Triticum dicoccoides | reverse complement strand
GTATTTTTAGGTTTCATAAATTTTGTCTTATTTCATACGTAAAAAGAGAACGTAAGAAAATATATGCTCGCCGTAAAAAATATTTTATGTTACGTAAAAACGTAGTGAAAAACATACATAAAATGCGATATTTTTGTCTTATAACCTATTTTTTGTTTTCTTATACCAAATTTTACGTAGTGAATCAATATGAATGTAATTATTTGTATTCCAAACGTAATTTATTTATGAAGCGGTCGTAAGATTATATATATATATATATATATATATATATATATATATATATATATATATATATATATATATATGAAAAAGCAAAGATATAAAGTTTCGCTGGCGCGGCAGCAATCACAAGCGCTCATTCGCGTGGGGATCCGGTCCCTCCTCTTACCTCATTTGCATTTCCATTGCTTTTTTCATTTGATGTGTTTTTCCTCTTATAGAGATAGTGGACCAGGCGGGCTGCAACATGGCAGAAACTAGGCTGCCAAGCGCGCAGTGCAGCAGGGCTTGGACCACGGGCCTTCGGCCCATGCGGTTCCAGGAGAACCCTTTTCTGAAGGTTCGGGTGTGGATGGATAGTCAGAGCGGCCATGCACCTACTCTGTGTGCCTATTCCTTGTTTTCAAATGGAGGGATTCGCTCGCTCGCGTGAGCGATTCTCGGCCGGCATGCACGCCTTCTGTCAGGAAGATAAAAGGCCCGTTTTTAATATGTCCGTTGCTCGAGTGTAGTATGCGACCCGTTCTCTACAGAAATATAATCATAAGCAGCAAGTTCATGCACGGGGAAGGCATATAAACAACATACCCCTTCGAATAAAGTAGTCAGTGTTGCCATAGCAACAAGTCTATTTGTTGAGCATGCAGAACACCGTCATATTTTGCTAGTTAAAGCACTTTTTGATGCACTTTTTGATGAGCACCGCCATCCCTGATTTTTTTTCGTGATTGAAGTTTGATTTTTTTGCGTGGGGCAAACGAAATGCCCATCCTTGTCAGTTAGTACAGCAGTGCAGGTCCATTTGTAGAGATGCATTTACCCATTAATATTAGTCCTTTTTTGGTAGCCATAACATGGTCACCACTACTTTTTGGCTGGCTCTCCTCACACTTCAGGGCGACCCATTTTTTCCATCCGCCCATGAACAATACGTCCCCGGCGGGTCTCGTAGTCTAACCCGAGCAGTGATTTTTGGGAGGCGGAGCTGCTCCGGATGCCGGGACCGCGATGATACTGCACCAGAGGGGCCCGACCGCGCCCCCCTTCCCTTCCCGATGAGTGAGGACCCTCCTTTTTCATATTCTCACGACCTCAGGCGATGTAGGGAGCCATCTGGAGCCGTGACGGGACACTCACGGGTAACCGTACCTAAAAATGGAGGACGGTCTCATAAACATTTGATACCGGAGCACCGGGTCGATATCCGGGCAGAACATCCATTCGGCATAAACAAGATCTGTTCCCATACAACCCTCCTCCCAATGCTTATATATAGTCGGAACCTCGCCCAGGCCGATGGGGGGACCCTCTGTATATGCCAGCGGAAAAAATCAGCACGGATGTGGTCTCACTGTGGGGAGGATCCTCCTTTTTTGTGTGTTAGAACCTGATGCACACCGATCCAAGGGACCCCTCTGATATGCATGAGGGGCCTTCACGGGGAAGCGGTACAAAAAATGGACGTTTGGTCTCATAGACATTTGATACCAGCAGCACCGAATCGATGCCCCTGCCGTGGCATTTGTTTTGACATAAGGAGATGCTTTCACCATGCACCGCAGGGGCACTTTTTTATGTGGTGCGTCCATGCAAAATTCTTCCAATATATGCATTGACATGTGTCAACCTCTTCTTCTTCGCACGGCCATATGTATGTGATGTCGGCCCTCGCCTATATGCATTCCCATACCGCCCCCTCCCCGGCAGACCCCCGCCATCTCAAGAGCGAGAACACTCCTTTTTAGTGCCAGAACCTCGCCACGCCGATGGGGGGGACCCTCTGCCGCGCGGAAGGAACCTCACAACAGCTGACCTGCATGTGGTCCCCATAGTAGGGGGGTGACTTCATCGCGGCCCCATGTGTATACGATAGGTGAGTCTTCTTCTTTGCACGGTCAAAACCATATGTATGTGACGCCGGACCTCACCTATATGCATTCGCGAACCTACCTCCCCCCCGGCAGGCCCCCCGCCCTCTCGAGAGCGGGAACACTCCTTTTTTAGTGTCGGAACCTCGCCCGCGCCGATGGGAGGACCCTCAGTTGTGCAAAAGAAACCTCACAACAGCCAGCCTCCATGTGGTCTCACAGGGCGGGGTGAACTCATCGCGGCCCCATATGTATGTGATAGGTGAGTCTTCTTCTCCACACGGTCAAAACCATAAGTAAATGACGCCAGACCTCCTACATGCATTCCCATCCCCTCCGCAGCCCCCTCCCCCTGCCATCTAGAGAGTGAGAGATCCCTCCTTTTTAATTGTCAGGACCTCACCCATGTCGATGGGGGGAACCCTCTGTTTGCACGCAAGGAACCCGGCAGGACCATACGTACATGGCGGTGAAACCATCACCCCCGCATGTGCATGCATGATTAGGCATCTCTCGAAAGAACCAAACCCCCCTCCCCCATATCAACGATGGGGAACCCTCTTTTTTATTGTGTTATACCCTCACGCACACCGATATGAGGAACCCCCCTTATACGCGTGAGGAACATTCGTGGGACAGCAGTACCAGAAATGGATGTTGGTTTCACATTTGATACCATAGCACCGAATCGACCCCGTTGTCATGTCATTCTTTTTGTGATTGATGAGACGTGTCAAAACCATATGTATATGGATAGGCGAGTCTTCTTCTTCACACGGTCAAAACCATATGGATATGACGCCGGACCTCCTATATGCATTCCCATACCACCCCCACCCCCACCCCCACCCCCCGATGCCTTGCAATCTCGAGAGAGAGAACCCTCCTTTTAATTGTAGGAACCTCACCTGGGCCGATTGGGGGAATCCTATTTTTGCGCGTAAGGAACCTTG
>NC_041380.1:307220068-307220895 GCF_002162155.2 Triticum dicoccoides | reverse complement strand
GTAAACTCATCGCGTCACCCGCGGGACAGTTCCCCCCTTTTTTCCATTTTCCAATCAGCCCCCGTACGTGCATGTTTAGGCATTCTGCCGAAAGAATGAAACAACAACGGCGTCGATTGGGGCAACCCTCCTTTTGCGCGCAATGAACAATGCAGCACCCCATGTGCCTATATGCAGTACCATCCCACGAGTCCCCGTCATTTCGAGAGCGAGAACCGTCCATGGGGGAACTCTCTGTTGCGCGCGAGGAACCTTGCATGAACATATGTATATGGCAGCGACACAATCGCCCCTGCATGTGGCCCCACGGCAGGGGGACCGTCGCCCCCTTTCTTCCAGGTTTAGGCATGCCTCTAAAGAACCAAAAACAACCCGCAAGGAACCTAGCAAGGCCATTTCAACCTTTTCACATCAAAATGAATCCTTTGAAAAATTTCAGAAAATCTTTGGAGCCTTCTTTATATTTTATTCAAATGCATTCCAGAATCCTTGTCAACCTCCTTGAAAACCCTGTTCATTTTTCTGGCCCGAGCTTGAGCTTCGAAACGTTACCATAATTTTGTTCTCACTATCCCAGCTTCGTCTAATGTTTCATGATCTTTGTATGCTCCTAACTCATACCCATAGTTCAAACCTTTTTGAAAATAAAATCAACTACTTTTGAATTTAATTGACCAACTCATGTGTTTTTCGTTATGTGTGGCTAATACATCATTTCTGTACCAAATTTGTATATAAACAATTAAGCGGGGGAACAAAACACTAGGGGCGCAAGAACCATTTGTGCATGCGTCTCAGAGTCTTAAACCGATTATATCAGGTCTATG
>NC_041380.1:307209147-307219967 GCF_002162155.2 Triticum dicoccoides | reverse complement strand
GAACATTCGCGGGCTCGCAATTTTTTTATTTCATCAAAAACACGACATGTGGAAAAAATGCACATTACTTGTTAGTAAGGGGGAAACCGAACGGCTCTCAACACAAAACAAATGCTGCTCCGTACGGGGGGCAAACATGAAAATGTACTGGGCACAACTTCTCAAGCATTTTTTGAGATATAAAAAATAAAGTGCATATCACAGGAGTCGACCCAAATCTAATCAAACACATTTTATGCCATAGAAAAAATTAGCCCTCCTGCTGCGACACATTATTAGTCAACTATGCTTGCTGGTAACTTAGGCGACCAGGACAGAGCAACCGCAACACTTTGCAGGCAGGGGGGTGTTGGCGTGGCGCAAAATCTCGGTTCCATGTACCAGAACCGTGTGCCTGTCCTTCGGTAAGCATTTTTCACACCTCATAGCTGAATCTTCCGACAGGCCGAATAACACTGGAAATGGCAAAGCTTGCTCGCGAGTTCCATGTACCAGACGGCTGTAGGTCCCATATCCGAAGGAGAGCACCCTGAACCAGCATCCATGTGCCTATATGCATTACCACCACCCCCTAGTCCCCGCCATCTCGAGAGCGAGAACCGTCCTTCTTTATCGTCGGGACTCCACCCAATCCGATGGGAGGAACCCTCTGTTGCGCACAAGGAACTGTCCTAGCTGAATCTCCCGACAGGCCGAACAACACTAAAAATGGCAAAGCTTCTCGCGAGTTCAATGTACCAGACGGCTGTAGGTCCCTATCCGAAGGAGAGCGCCCTGAACCAGCACCCATGTGCCTATATGCATTACCATACCCCCCAAGCCCCCGCCATCTTGAGTGCAAGAACCGTCCTTCTTTATTGTTGGAAACCCACCCGATCCGATGAGGGGAACCCTCTGTTGCGCACAAGGAACCTTGCACGACCGTATGTATATGGCGGCGGAACAATCGGCCACATGTGGTCCCACGACAGGGGCACACTGATTTTTGAGGTGATTTCTCTTCTTCGGACACTCAAACCTATGTCTATATAACGTCGGTCCTCTCTATATATATCCGATGTGGTCCCGCCATCTTGATGATTGATAACGCTCCTTGTATATAGTTGGTACCTCTCCGCCATCTTGAGAGCGAGAACCCTCCTCTTTTAATGTCGGAACCCCACCCAAACAGATGGGGGGAACCCTCTGTTGCCCACAAGGAACCTTGCAAGGCCATTTCAACTTTTTCACATCAAAATGAATCCTTTGAAATATTTCAAAAAATCTTTGGAGCCTTCTTTATATTTTATGCAAATGCTTTCCAAAGTCCTTGTCAACCTCCTTGAAAACCCTGTTCATTTTTCTGGTCCGAGCTTGAGCTTCGAAACTTTACCCATAATTTTCTTCTCACTTTTTCAGCTCCGTTGACAGTTTAATGATTTTTGTACGCTCCCTAACTCACACCCCCTAGTTCAAAACTATTGGAAAATAAAATTCATCGACTTTTGAATTTAATTCTTCCAACTCGTGTGAGTTTTGTTATGTGTGCCTAATTATACATCATTGTTGTACCAAATTTGTATATAACGATTAAGTGGGGGACAAAACACTAGGGCGCAAGTACCATTGTGCATGCCGTTTCAGAGTCTTAAACCCACTATACCCCCCCCCCCCTGAGGCACGACGAACATTCACGGGCTCACAATTTTTTTACTTTCATCAACAACACGGCATGTGGAAAAAATGCATATTACTTGTTAGATAGGGAAAAACTGAACGACTCTCAACACAAAACAAATGATGCTCCATACGGGGGACAAGCGAGAAAATGTACTGGGAACAACTTCTCAAGCATTTTTCAAGATATAAAAAATAAAGTGCATATCACAGGAGTCGACGCATATTCTTGAGAAAGGTAAACAATATGAAGAAGCAAGCCCAAATCTTGAGAAATGTACTGCATCGCGGGGCTGCGGGCGGCGGCAAATTTGACAATTTTGACCTTGGGACGAAATCAATTCACGGAATGAACTGCCCGCAAAACTATTTCACAGCATTGACCCTTTTGTGTAGCGCCCGCCATGCAGGCGCCACACCATACGGTGCAACGCCCAGCTCTAGGGCCTTGCACGCCTGTCCACCGTGGCAGCCCTTGGGCCCGCACCCAGTAATGCAGCGCCTCCAAGCTAGGCGCCACACATGTAATGTGCAACGCCTAGCCCTCGATCGCTGCACTGTGACTTATCCAGCGGCTTGGCCCCCTCCCCCACTCCCCCCACCCCACACACCCCAACCCAAGCTTTGCCCCCTCTCCCCCTCTCTCCCCCTCTCAAATCCTCTCCCAAATCTTGCAAATTTGAAGAATTTGTCCATGGATTTCGAAGTCAAACCCTCCCTCAAGGTAATCTTCTTCGATCCCCTTGTTTTGATCCAAGTAATGCTAGTTTGGGGAAACCCTAGTTTTGTTTGGATCTAGAGATTTGCATGGAGATGTGAGATCTATGTTTGCCAATTTCCTATGATTAGGCTTTGTTAGTATGTTAGGGTTATTCTTATGGGTGTTCTTATGTTGGTGCTAGGGTTATGGTTAGGGTTAGGGTTATTGTTAGGGTTATGGTTAGGGTTAGGGTTATGGTTAGGGTTAGGGTTATGGTTATGGTTAGGGTTGTTGTTTGATATATATATTAGGGTTTGTATTCTGTGTTAATCCTTAAATTAGTACTCATGGAAGCAATGTTACGTTGTGTTGTTTGAATGCTTATAGGGATGGGAAGAACATGTGTGTTTGTTCATCATGGGGACAAAGACGCCTTCTTGAAAGGCAATATTGAACCGGACCCGGATGAGCTTGATATGGTGTTTGATAGTAGTCCTAGCTATCCGGAGCTCTTGCAACAAGTGAGGAAAGATTTGAATTGGATGGACCCTAGTGATATCGTTGAGTTGGAGGGAAGGCATAATGTAGGTTTTGGAATGCACATCCGTTGGAAGACAATGCGTATCAACTCGGAGCAACGTTGGGTTGCATACAAGGAAACGGTGGCCGATTCACTTGACAAGGCTCTTGAGTTATTTGCAACGAAGAAGGTTGATTCAAATTTGCATTTGGACTTGAACCGGAAACCCTCCCCTTTGGTTGCTAGTAGCCCCCCACCCTTGAAGCGAGATGAAATTGTTGAACCTCTTTTGACCCAAGAAGTGAGGCCAACATTGAACCTGTTTACAAACAACCAAGATGAAGCTTTGCAAGAGGAAAATGATGAGTATGCGGACGATGACAATGAAGTTGATCTCCATGACAACAATGTGGGTGATCTTGACAAATATCATTTGCAAGAGACAATGGACCATTCCATCCCTTTTTCCCATGCATATGCATCGGATTCGGATGATGAAGGTCCCGATGAACAAGTTGATGAGGAGGGGTTCACGGTGAAGGAGGCCGAAGCTTTCGAGAAGGTATTCGGTTGGGATCACAAGACACCATTGTTCAAGGATGTTAGTCTCGCGGATGAAGCCGTTGTGGATGGTGGCAAATCTATATCTCTTGGGGTTAGGCCAATCTCTCACCGTGATTTGGGAGACGACAAGAACCGGATTGCTAAAGGGTATAAGTTCGAAACCTTGTTGGAATTGAAGATGTGGCTCGACAACTACTCGGTTACGCATTATCATCCACACAAGGTGGTGCACTCGGACGTCAATGTGCGCTACACGGTTGCATGTGCATGTGAAGATGAAATATGTCCGTGGATTGTGCGTGCAAGACCATGGAAAGGAGGTCCCGCTTGGCACGTAGTGAGTTGTGTGCCAACTCACATGTGCCGAGGCAAAAGGGTGGATGGCAAGATTGTGTCCCAAGACCACATACAACTCACGTCCGAGTTCATCGCTTACAGGCTCTCCAACTCATTATCCACACTTCCAACAATGAGCGTCCAACATGTCATTGACCTTGTGAAAGCCATCTTTCATTACAAGGTGAAGTACGGCAAGGCATGGAAGGCGAAGCAAGCCGCATTTAAGATGTTGTATGGTACTTGGGAGGAAGCATACAACCGAATCCCTAGGTTGTAGTTAGCCATGGCCGCCACAAACCCGGGCATGGTTCATGTTGTCGAGCCTCATGGGCACCAAACAACGGTTTATGAAGGAAGGAAAGTCCGAGTATTTGGCCGTGCATTTTGGATGTTCGAGCAATGCATGAGGGCTTTCGAACACTGTAGGCCGGTCATCGCCATTGATGGCACGTTCTTGACCGAACAATACAAGGGCACCTTGTTGGTTGCGATAGCAAGTGATGCCAATAACCGGGTGTTGCCATTGGCATTTGCTTTGGTTGAGGCAGAGAACAATGACAACTGGGAGTGGTTTTTGCGTCTTTTGAGGACGAAGGTGTTACCCACTCAAAGGGAAATTTGTGTCATATCGGATTGGCATGCAGGAATTCTTAACGCGGTGGAGATTGACATTCCCGGGCATGCTCCGTTGCACCATCGATGGTGCATGAGGCACTTTTGTTCGAACTTCTATAGGGCATGTGGCCTTAAGGAGTTGGCCGATGATCTTCAAGATTGTTGTCTCGCTTTCTCCGAGAAGCGGTTCGCCACTTTGTTGAACAAATTGCTCGCACACAAAAAACTTGATCACGGGGTCAAGACTTTATGAATAGGCACATTCAACACCGAAACAAGTGGGCACATGCTTTTGATGAAGATGGCTGGAGATACGGTCAAATGACAAGCAATATGGCCGAATGCTTCAATAGGGTGCTCAAAGGTGCACGTGGATTACCCGTGACGGCAATAGTTCAATACACATTTGACAAGATGAATGCGTACTTTCTAAAGTACTCGATGGAAACTGATGCACAGATAGCGGGTGAGAACCCGCGCAAGTACAAGTACAAGTTCCCACCCAAGTACATACAAAGAGGATCAAGTTCAACATAGAGCTACCACAACTCCAAGTTCACCGACATAACAACTCCAAGTTCACCGACATAACAACTCCAAGTTCACTGACATTACAAATAAAGGACGATGGCTGGTTCCTAAGAAGAGCTAGTTACAAATAGAGCTAGTTCCTTGAGTGCTTTTTGGCTGCTCCCCCCTTTTGCTGGCTAACTTCTTCACCTTCCTAGGAAGAGGAACACGCTCCCGCTCCGGCTCCGGTTCCTCCACATCATTGACATCGTCATCCAAATAGTCATCCAAAGCCGCCATCCGCGAGGTGCCGACCGTCCTTTTGCCTCTTTGGGTGAAGTCTTCAGGTGTGTACTTGTTGATTCCCGTCCTAGGCTTTAACCTGTATGCAGACCTAACCTGGTACGCCCCAAGGTCATATCATCAGCAACATATGCATCAACAAAAGATATGGAAAGACCGTGTGTGAGGATATAGTTAGCAATGCATCAACAATTGGATATATATGCTCATGCCATACCTCTTGGGTGACCACACCCACAGCCTCATCCTCCAAATGATCACCATGGCTCTGCCCCGAAGCGGGATCTGATGGTGTCGCCGACCTAGACCGTTCTGGTGATACATACTCGGGGTCACGACAACTGAAAAGGTTTGATAGCCGCCTTAACTTTTGGCCCTGGCGCTGCAACATGTACAAGTGAATGAGACATCGAACGTAGCAACACATGTTAAGTGCTAGTTTGAAGGAGATGTGAACCTTGATGAATGCTCGAAGTGCACCTTCTCCATCGCTTTTGCCAGCCGGGGTTGTTTCAAGAATAGTCTCGGTCTCATCAGCTACTTTCTTGATCTGGGCACGCTATGAACAAAAATGGTATTAACGTGTTAGGCAAGCGAAGATGTGAATAGTGTGAATGAAAAGCAAAGAGGGAAAATACCACAAAGTTCATCATTGGAGCTGAAGGGATCACTGAGTTGCCTTTCCTGACTAATGCGTTGTACTGGTGCTGGGCTACCTCATCAAAAACAGTGGGTTCTTCCCAAATTTCCTCAGCATACGCCGGCTTGCATACCTCCACACGGGTACTTGCAAGAAACCATGTGAGATAGTTGTTGAATGCTACAGGGCAGTGCTCACAAAGCTGGACTCCTTTTCCAGCCCTAGCTTGCTCCACACTAAGCGCAAACTGTACGACATACTTTCTGTGATGCTTGTCCCAATCCTTAATCTTCCGCTGCCTTTTCCTATCCAACCTGCAAGTTAGAAACATAATATTAGTAGCATCGAAACCGCCGACAAGCTGCTAAGTACTCAAGGTTAATTATATCTTACGCGTGTAGCAACTTGTCCGTGTCCTCCCACTCCGGTGCCTGGAACAAACCAAACTGATGGCGCACTCGATGTGGGAGGTGAAGCTCAACCGCCCAGTTGCATATGAGTGGGCACCGCATACGCCAGAGATCCCTATCCCTAGTGCACATCGGATTCAGCCTGAACTCTAAAGGGTTACCAAAACTATCTCCTGTTCCATACGGCTCCCATATCACCTGCAAAATGGGATAGAATGCAAAATTGATATCGACTTGCAATAGAAGCATCATAATCACTTATGCAATGTCAATTCACCTGCTCAGGCGTGATCGCGTCAAGCTCGCTCTGGTACAACTTGTACATGACCGAGGGATCATCTGTCGTCTCATTTAACACATCCCACTTGTAAGCCCAAGTGGGTCGCCGTAGTAGGTCGCCTTTGTCGTCCCAATCATCGTACTTCACGGTCTTCGGACGTCCAACCGGCAAACGCTCCCAGCTCCATATGGAAAGTGCGAGCAAACAACCACCAATACCTCCAGATGACCTACAACAGGCTTCGTCCAACTGCACATAAAAGAGAACATGGTTCAATTAAGAGCAAGATCGCATTCATAATGTAGCAATGAAGTGAAAAGGAAACAACTTCATACCTGTCTATACAAGTAAGCCAGTGTCGCCGAACCCCAACTCCAATTGCTATCGAAGACGGTCAACGCCTTCAGCCACATCCATGGAGCATTCTTGCCTGTGCCATCAGCAAACATAGTCCTAGATATCACGTACCACATGTAGACACGAGCATATGTCTTGACCGTGTCCTCATCAGCTTCCGGTGGGCAAGTACCAAAGTGCTTAGTAATCCACGTGAAAGTAGCACCAGCTGTGACTCTTTCCTTCTTCTTGTCTTTTGCTGCTGGTTCCGGAGGCTCCGAAGGAACCATACCGACAAGGGCATGCATCTGCGTGCGCCACCCATCGGAATCGGTGCTCATACATAGAGGATTCCCATCGATAGGAAGACCGGTGATCATAGCAATATCCTGGAGTGCCATGGTCATCTCCCCGGTTCGAAGATGGAAACTATGTGTCTCCAGCCGCCAATGATCAATAAGCATGGTGAGTGCTGGAGCATTGTTGGGTGGCGTCGACCGTCTGACCATATGAATGAAAGGGAGAAGTCCCGTCTCCCTTACATACGGTGTGTATCGCTCATCATAGAGCATCCACCCAAGGGTGACCCCATGAGAACGAAGCTTCAAAGGTGCAAGCTCCTACAAACAAACAATTCATAACATTACATATGGGGCATTTGTGTTTGAAATAAATACGAAATTCATAAAATAGGCCACTTTCAATATTACCCGCTGCTGCACCGCCATAGCATATGACCGGTGTTGTTTGTCCCAGTGATCATCGAGAAGCCAAACCATCCTAACAATTTTGAAAGAAAGCTTTCTTGTCAACATGATTATCTTTTGAATACAAATAAACTAAAGTAAGCCTACTAGATGCAACCGTACGAATCTATGTATCCAACCATATCAAATCAAACAAAACTAATAAACTAGGGTTCCACAAATAACTAGGCCTACTTCATACAAATAACTTTTCCATAAACTATGCCTACTTCATACAAATAACTCTTCCATAAACTAAACTAGGGTTCCACAAATCAAACAAACAAGGGTTGTAATACATGCAAAGTTCTAATACATGCAAGATTCAAATCTAATCTAATCAAACAAGGATTCCCCAAATCTTCAAAATATCATATTTTCTATGGATAGAAAGAAGGGGATCGGAGGAGAGTACCTTCTAGGATGGATTGGTGAAGAAATGCACAGACCAAATCGTCGGATCCGAAGGATTTGGGAGAGGGGATTGAGAGGGGGAGAGGAGGAAGCCGCCGGCGCCGCTGCTTCTTTTGCAACTGAACGAATGGGGTGGGGTGGGGGGAGGGGGGAGCGAGCGGCTGGCATCTAAGTCACAGTGCAGCGCCCGAGGGCTAGGCACTGCACTGCTGGGTGCGGGCCCAAGGGCTGCCACTATGGACTGGAGTGCAACGCCCCCGAGCTAGGCGCTGCACCGTAGGGTGTGACGCCGTCGTGGCGGGCGCTACACAAAAAGGTCAGTGCTGTGAAATAGTTTCACGGGCAGTTCATTCCATGAATTGATTTCCTCCCAAGGTCAAAATTGTCAAATTTGCCGCGGGCGGCAGCAAAGAGACGAGTAGATCGGGCCAAAGGGAGGCGGCGTGATGTATTCGCTGGTACAGGGAGGCCCGTACGAGCAGCTGACCCGGGAAGGGCCCACTCAAAAGAAAACAGGAGTAGGAAGTAGGGGCGGCAGAAAGAAACAAAGATTCTACTGGGCAAAGTCAAAAAAAAAAAATACCTGCACCGCCCAACCAACGTATCTCGTGAGTCGTCGAATCCCGGGTTCAGATGTTTCCTGGGCTTTCTTGTCAGGATCCACTTGTAGGTAGTCAGGCTGACCGGGGAGGCCGGCCCGTGCTCGGATTCACGAGGAGCTTGAAAAATATATGCGCGACCTCTACCTTGTACATGAGGTTGGGCATTTGCTATGGTGCTAGAAGCCCAGATAGCAGCTGGAGATCGACGAACTCCGATCCCTCCCAGTGCGGCGGCACAAAGCAGATCTAAGGTATGAATTTCTCCCCAGAGTGTTTTACATCAAACTAGTTGAGGATTCCAGTCCGAGCCGTAGGAGCTATCCTGCAGTGACTGTCATCGCCGTTTTCCTCGCCTGGGGTCATGCTCCCGTTCACTTTCTTAATCTGAGCAATGACCTAGCAGTTTCGTTGTGGATCAATTGATAATATCTAAGCATGCACACTAGCTCATGCGACGTAGATAAAAAACTTGATTTTCCTAGATTATCATTTGCCCATTGCAGCGCGCAAGGAGCTGTCAAAATAAGACGGCAGGGGATCTGTGCTGGCGAGTGTTTTGTCTACTGATTACATGAATCTTTTCTTTACGCTGGCATTATTTTGTCCGCAGGATGGATGGCTACGGGATTCCCGCTTCTGGCCCGAGACCACCCCGACGTTTCGACGATGCATCCTCTGAATCGGAAGAAGAGGAGGGGATCTATTTCCCTGCTGGAGGTGGCATTGCAGAGTCAGAATCAGATGAAGAAGATCAGAACCAGCGCAATGGGAAAGCACCTGCAATCAGCTCGAGGTGCAGTGTTAAGAAGCTGCACGATTTGCTAGCATCTCTTGACGAGGAAATAAGACAATATGTCGCCGACATGGATTTCGGGGGGCTGCTAGATCTACCAAACATAACCAGGACGGATAGGCATTTCTTAATGTCTATTCTAGGTCATATAGATGAGGAAGCAAGTTCTATCACGATCGATCCCAAGCGCGACGTGCAGTTCTATGACGAAGATGTTCATACTGTCCTTGGCATACCGCGTGGGGCAACACGTCGTCGAAGAGCCTGTTGACACTGTCTGAAACAGAAAGATGATTGCTCGTGGGCAGCTACAGCCAAGTCTATCCGTCTAATATCATTTTACCTATCCTTGTACTGCACAAACACAAGAATACATGAGCCACCCGAAACTGTATTGAGATGCTAAAATCTTGGAAGATCAGCCCAACAAGAGTGGACCATGCCTTTTTCTGAAGATCCAAGTGAACATATACGCACTGAAGGAAGTGATGAGTGATTGCATTGTAGTTTGTCACCACGCTGTAATGACAAAAAGTAGAGACATGCGTTTCTGTTATTTTGCATTGAAGGAAGTGATGAGTGATTGCATTGTAGTTTGTCACCACTCTGTAATGACAAAAAGTAGAGACATACATTTCTATTATTTTCAGTCACAGAACACGTTTTTCGGCAAAACTACTTCAACTCCAAACCAAAAACTATGTAGCTAGGCTGTCCGACGCAAACCTCAGCTAGTACACCCGAATGTGTTTCAGGCAACCTTCAGCCTTTATAGATCCATTCACTATCACGTAGTCGCCATCGCTGTATTTTTTTATGATTTTATCATTGAAAACTGGGTAAGTGCGAGGCAGATTTGGCATTCAACAAAAAACAGCAAAGTTCAGCTACGCAAAAGCGCAAACGGAGATTACCTAACCGAACGCAAGTCCAGCATGTACTCCGAGTGGATCATCCTGAAAAATGGTCAGGCCAAATGCTTAGTCGTTTTTCGACAGTCGCTCCTAACTTTTTTTCAGTGATTTTTAGGGGCCTGAATAAGTACCATATCCTGGCCTAAATGGCTCCAGTGCCGTCGGCGAGGATGAAGTCTATCTCCTCGGACATATCCCTACGGTTCAACATCCTCCCAAGAAGCCAGGCCTAGAACCACACCGTGTGAAGGACTTTCAATGAAAAACAAAGAAGCCGAACAAGACCGCACACGTGTTCATGCATACGAAGATCTAGTACTTAGCAAAACAGTCTTCGCCTCCGAAAACTAGAAAAGACCGACAGATGCAAGGTAATTACCTGCTGCCCATTCCTCTGAATGGTTGGAACACTAGCGACATCGACGGAAGCAGAGATGATGGCTCCTGCAAACACGCTTTCAGCCGGAACAACACTAAC
>NC_041380.1:307190945-307208704 GCF_002162155.2 Triticum dicoccoides | reverse complement strand
GTGGGGTTCAGAGGCAGGTGCAGTTGGACGGCGCCGTGCATCGTAGGCAATTACTAACGCACGTTTTGGGGGGGGGGGGTGGATTCAACGGGACTTTCCCCGCTGCAACATAAAAGAGCCATCCAAAAGCATCCAATCATCGCGTTAAACGGTGCCGAACCTTGCATACTGAGTTGACCAATACCCAAGATGGCAGGTTTCAACATCAGCACGAGGGCAACTCAGCAGGGAACTTTTGCTAAAAATGACTCAAAGTAGCCCCTGTAGCTGATTACTGAAAATGGTTCCTGTCGCCCTCTGCTGTAGAAGAAAGGAGTCGCTGCTATCGCCCTCAAATGCACTGACATGTCAGCCGCTAGGCTTCCATACAGGGTCTACACCTAGCATAAAGTACCTTTCAGAACTTCCCTCTTCGGTCATGGCGAAAATCAACAAATCAAAAATTTGAAACCTTATCCACAAAAAGTGCGGATCTCAAAGACCATCAACGGTTCCGATAGCACACACTCTAATTGATGTTGATAGCAAATCCATGCTCTCTCTCTCTCTCTATATATATAGGACAACACTATTCTAATCTCAGGATTAGAATAGTTATTTGGATCACAGCGGCCTATATAGGCGCGACGAGATCCTCCCTAGAAAAGAAAACGCACCCGAACCGGCCCGCTCCACTACCCGAGCACCACCTTCCCCGTAGGTGTAACACCCTCGATGCAACTACATCTCCCACGTGTCGAGGCACAACTTAGAGGCATAATCACATTGAAGGCATATGTCGCAAGTTAGGCAATCTTCACAACATCCCATGTAATATGGATAATAAAAGGGGAGATAACATAGTTGGCTTACACTCGCCACGTCAATCAAGTACATAAATAACATTACATCATCCAAACACTCATGGCCCTACTACGGCGCCAAAATAAAAGAGAACCCAACATGCGACACGGTCCCGATCACCCCCAACTGGGCACCACTACTAATCATCAGGAAAAGAAACATAGTATCGTTGAGAGTCTTCGTCGAACCCCCACTTGAGCTCAAGCGCGTCACCTGGAGCGGAATCATCAGACCCTGCATCTGGTGTAATAGTAATCTGTGAGCCACAGGGACTCAGCAATCTCGCACCCTCGCGATCAAGACTATTTAAGCTTATAGGTATGGCAGGGTAAAATATGTGGAGCTGCAGCAAGCGACTAGCATATATGGTGGCTAACTTATTCGCAAGAGAGAGCGAGAAGAGAAGGCAAAGCACGAGCGAGAAACTAGAGAACAACCCACGCAAACATTACTCCAACATCGTGTCCACTTCCCGGACTCCGCCGAGAAGAGGCCATCACGGTAACACACTCAGTTGATTCATTTTAATTAAGTTAAGGTTCAAGTTATCTACAACCGGACATTAACAAATTCCCATCTGCCCATAACCGCGGGCACGGCTTTCGAAAGTTCAAATCCCTGCAGGGGAGTCCCAACTTAGCCCATGACAAGCTCTCACGGTCAACGAAGGAATAGACCTCCTTCCAAGACGTTCCGATCAGACTCGGTATCTTGGTTCTTCAAGACACTTCGACAGGTTAAAACAAGACCAGCAACACCACCCGAATGTGCCGACAAATCCTGATAGGAGCTTCATATATCTCGTTCTCAGGGCACACTCAGATGAGCCAGACGTCGGGTAGGCCAGCCCAGAGTTGCCCCTGGTAGCCCCGGACATCGCTCGGTGGGACCAACACTCAGAGGAGCACTGGCCCGGGGAGGGGGGGGGTTAAAATAAGATGACCCTCAGGCTCCAAAAACCCAAGAGAAAAGAGGCTAGGTGGCGAATGGTAAAACTGATGTTGGGCATTGCTAGAAAAGCTTTAATCAAGGCGAACTATCAAGGGGTTCCCATTATAACCCAATCGCGTAAGGAACGCAAAATCCGGGAACATAACACCGATATGACGGAAACTAGGGCGGCAAGAGTGGAACAAAACACTAGGTGAGAGGCCGAGCCTTCCACCCTTAACCAAGTATATAGATGCATTAAGATAACAAGATAATATAATGATATCCCAACAAGTAAATAAATGTTCCAACAAGGAACGGCCTTCAATCTTCACCTGCAACTAGCAACGCTATAAGAGGGGCTGAGCAAAGCGGTAGCATAGCCAATCAAAGGTTTGCTAGGACATGGTGGGTTAGAGGTTTGACATGGCAATTTGGGAGGCTTGAAAGCAAATGGTAGGCATCGTAGCATTGGCATAGCAAAAGAGCGAGCAAACTAGCATAGCAAAGATAGTAGTGATTTCGAGGGTATGATCATCTTGCCTGCACAGTTGTTAGAGTTAACTAGATCCTCGAAAGCAAACTCAACGGGCTCCTCATTAGCGAAATCGTCTCCCGGCTCTACCCAAACAAGACAAACAAGCAACAAGGACACAATCAACCACGTGCAAGGATCAAACAATATGATGCAATGATGATATGCTATGCGGGATGCGATGCGGGATGCATATGCAAGATATGACAGGAAATGCAAGAAACTAGCCTCAACTTGGAAATCCAGGTGTGCCACTGGAAAGATTAGATGAAATCGCTTGAAAACGATATAAAGAACGCCGGAATCGGAGTTACGGTTTGGAAATGGCAAGCGATTCGAATATGGCACCGGTCTGCAATTTACAGCAAGTAGCCATCTAAATGCAACGAAATGAACATGCTACAGCACCCAAACAAGATAACAAAATACATGGCAGGGATGCATACAAGATGCTTAACAAAATTCTAGCACTGAGCTACGGCCCATTCATCCATTAACAGGTTCAAACAAGCATGGCAAAAATGCATATGGTAAACAGATCCAATAAAATTAACACTTGTCTGGAATCTCAGATCAGATAGCACTCTTCGGAGCAACAAAACTACATGCTACAGGACCTGAACATAGCAAAGTAAAGCATGGCATGGAGCTACTCAAAGAGCTTAACAAAAGTCCCTTAGTGACCTTGAGCCAAAAGGGATCAGAAAATACAATTGCAAGCATGTGAACATGGCAAAAACATATAGATCACAGACTTAGTGAAAACTGAAACATGCTCAAACATAACTTAAGTAGGCATGTTTACGAGCTCGATGCACTCACTACAGGGCAAGTCATGATAAGATAAGCATACACTCATTAAGAACACACAAAACGCAAGCTAGACATGGCAAGAACAATAGCATAGCATGCACGGATCAACTACAACATCATCGGCAAAATTGCAAACAAGTTGACAATCTGCCCAGATTCACAAAGTAGCAAAAATAGAGCTCGATTGACTCAAGCTAGGGTGCTCCATAATTGCAAACAAAGACATTGATGGATAGAGCACTACAATATTATCAAAACATCATTAATGATCATCCTCAAAAGAGGCACGGATCACTAGGAAACAACATGAACATATGTCATCATGAGATAAACAGATCAAGGACTTAGTGGAATTGCTAAGTCCCTGAAATCAAAATTAACAAGTGCACCACTTTGCAAGCTTGTGCAAGTCACCACACACATCACAAAAATACATGGGTTGCACCTCTGGAAAGATGACAAAACCCTTATCAAAACATATGTAGAGCACATGGGCATAGCATGCACATATTAATCATGGCAAAAATGATAAAAACCTAAATGGAGCAGCAGATCTGACAATTATCTCAAGTAGCCCTCTTCTAACAGCATTTCGGGCATCAAGATGAACTCAAATGAAAATGATGCAATGGAATGAAATGATGTACTCTCTGAGATGAACATTTTGATATGCTATATGCATGAATCGGAGCTACAGATGCAAAGATACGATGCTATGAACATGGGCACTTGGATCTGGGATTTCGGGACTAAAGAAAAAATTCAACCTAGGGTTTACTGTTCATCGGATCCGGATCCAGATCGACGCACGGGAACTGAGGCGCGTCGGAGCACTGTTCACCGGGGAGTCGCCGGAGTTGGTGGGGCTTGCCGGCGCGAGGGGAGGAAGAGGCCGGAGTGGCCGCGGCGCTCGCCGGCGTTGGCGCGGCCGGAACGGGGCGGCGAGACGGCGGTGGTGGCCGACGTCGAGTGGCGGCGGTGTCGGCTCCGGCGACGAGGCGGCGGGGCGGCGCCGGCGCGGTAGAGGTGGAGGAAGGCGGCCGACTACGAGGGAGATGGAGGCGCGGGCGGCGGCGCGAGGCGTCGTGGGCCTCGGGGGCCGGCCTTGGGCTCCTGGGCCGCGCGGCGGGAGGCGGCGGCGGCGTGGACACGTGGCAGCCCCTCAGTGGCTGCGGGCGGTGGCGGCGTTTGTCCGGGCCGGGACGGACATGTCCGGGCGCGCGAGGGTGGATCTAGGGTTTCGGAGGTAGAAGAACGGGAATCTCGGAGGGGGTCTTTAAATAGGCATAGGAGGAGTTAGGAGAGTCCAAATGAGGTGCGGTTTTCGGCCACGCGATCCTGATCGAACGCTCTAGAAGATGGAGAGGGTTTAGGTGAGTTTTGGGCCAACTCGGAGGGGTGTTGGGCTGCAACACACACAAGGCCTTTTTGGTCCCTCGGTTAACCGTTGGAGTATCAAATGAAGTCCAAATGATACGAAACTTGACAGGCGGTCTACCGGTAGTAAACCAAGGCCGCTTGGCAAGTTTCAGTCCAATCCGGAAATGTTTAATCCCCACACACGAAAGAAAGCTAGAAATGACCACCGGAGGAGAATGAAGCGCCAGAATGCAAAACAGACAATGGGGAAAATGCTCGAATGCATGAGATGAACACGTATGCACATGATGACATGATATGAGATGCATGACAACGACAACAACACACGGAGACAAAGACCCGAACCCGAGAAAATAAAATAACTTAACGCCGGAAAGGACAAGAGTTGGAGTACAAAGTGGGAAAGTTACATCCAGGGTGTTACAGTAGGCTTCCCCAAACCTTTCCACGCCCGCCTCAAATTCTGCCACCGCGGCTCCCCAGCCCCTCAACGCGCCACCGCCGCGGATCCCCACCGCCTCCAGCGTCGCCGCCGTAGATCCCCACAGCCTCCACCCACCAGCCCAATCCACCGACGCCGGCTTGCCCCCACAACCTAGCGAACCGCCGCCCCCTCTCCCGGATCCGCGAGCCCCATTGACGCCCGCTGCCGGCCACCGCCAAGATCTCGCGCCACCACCCACCACCACCAGGAGGCCCCCCATCTACGCGTGGATCCTGTCTTGCCAAAGGTTCCCCAGGACGGAGGAACACAGGGCTGAGCCGCCGGCGTCGGGAGGAGCAAAACCGGGGCGGAGCTAGCCGACACCAGGACAAGCTCGCCGTGCCTCACCCGGCCACCTCTTCCCGAGCTCGCTGGCGACAGAGGAGAGCTCCTACTCAATTCATGGTTTGGCGTGGGTCTCCTATCAACCTGCGCCGCCCACCATCTCCCCTTCCCAAGCCGACGCCCCGAGCTCCGATGTGGACGACCCCTTGATGCCCCTGTCGTGCCACCCTCTCTTTCTTTCCTGCTTCCCATGGCTATGTAGTTAACTGAACTTCAGATAAAGGAGTGATTGCTCTGCTCTACCACCGGCCTTCAGATTATTGCAATGGCCCAGATTGTTTGTTCAGAGACTACATCTTGTGCTCTGTATCTTTTGCAGAATATGTGATGAAATGTTGCTGGTCCCTGTGTATTTTTGATTCCACACTTCTGCGCCTACTTAGCAAAAATGCATATGTGCAAGCTCTAATGATTTACAACTTCAAAGTTCAGGAAAAACACAACCGCGGAAGTTCAGATACAAAACTGTATGACGTTCAGATATAGAAAAAATGACCTTTTTCTTTGAAAACGTTACCTGACATGCTTTGGCAGATGATTGTGGTGTATTGTTGAAAACTTGGACAAAAAGTAGTGAAATATGTTTGAAAAATGCATGCAAGATGTACAATAAAAAAAGCAAATTGTAAGCTGAGTGATTTTTTGTCTTTAATTTTAGCAAAAATGAGAAAAAAATTCAATCACCCCCTTTGTAAAGTTCACACATGAATTCATGAGAGAAGTTCAAAAATAAAAAAGCATAAGTTCAGATACAGTAGAAAATGGTTCAATTTAAATTTTCATAGTGAAAGCATATATTCTAGAATTTGGAGAGCTCATGGAAACAAAAATCGGCACCAGAAAAACACCACCAACGAATCAAAAAAAGAAAGCTCTTAAACACGGTGAATTAGAAAAATTGTTCAACACGTAAAGTAGTGTCATTTTGATGGCTTTCTAAACCATATATCTTTTGCTCAATGTCAATGAGCATTTTAGGAGTTATGGGTAAAAAGCAAAGAGAAGTTCTTAGTGAAAACAACCAGCGGTTCAACTACTACATGGAGTGTGTTCATATAGAAGAAAATAATAAAAAAAGGCAAAGTCTAAAGAGAATGAAAAGGCAAAGGCAAAGTTCACGTAGTCGTCCCAGGAAGTTCAAAAATTCTGGTAAAGAAGGTTCACCGTGTATGATTTTGCTCTTTCCGGTGTTTGCTCATATGACCAGTTTAAAATGCACAAACCTAGATATTTTTGGTTGAAAACTTACGGAAATAATATTTACAATGCAAAACAAATGAATAGGTATCCAATTTTCCTTTAAAAAGTATAAAACTAAGAAGTTCAAATTTAAATAACACATTAGTTCGATATCTATATAAAAGAAATAGATTTTCCCTATTTCTAAAAAATAAAACCAAGAAGGTCAAATTAAAATAACAGAGCAGTTCGATACTCATTAAAAATTTTGATTTTTCCCATTTCTAAAAAATAACCAATTTTTTTCGAAAATAGTTTTTCCTCGTTTCTAAAAAATAAGAGAGAAAGCCAACTCATAATAAGAGAGCAGTTCAAAAAAAGTTTAAAATGAATTTAAAAAATAGAAAAATCTGAAATAACTCAGAAGGTCGAAAAACCATAGAACTTCAAATTTCAAAAACCCTAGCACTTCAATTTGAAATAACCGAGAAGGTAAAAAACCTATAAGTTTGAATTTAAAAACCTAGAAAATTGTTTGCTTATTCAAAACCATAATTTCTCTAAGAAGTTCAAAGTAAAAAAAAGAGAGAAGTTTGAAGGATACAAAAACTTAGATGTTTTCTCGTTACTAAATAATAAAATGAAAAAGTTCAAATAAAAAAGGAAAAACTAAAAAGGTTTTAAAAGAATTTTCTTGTTTTTAAAACCAAAAGGTCAAAATAAAATGACGAAGTGGTTCGATGTTTATTAAAAAATTGGATTTTACCTTCTTTAAAAAAACTCCAGTATCTGCTATTATGAAAGAATCGACCATGAAGATGAAAAATTAAAAAGTAGTCAAATTTATGTTTACTTAAAAGTCGAACAAAAACTTTACTCAAAGCATAAAATAATGTGGATTTCAAATTAAAATAACATAGAAGTTCAAAGTAAATTAAAACCTAGAATCTAGAAGCGCAAAAAACAAAAACAAAAAAGAATGCCATTTTGGGGAGTTTTCCCCAATATTAAAGATTGAAACTAAGATGTTCAGTTTTAAAAAATGGAGTAGTTCAATGTATGTAAAAAACTCAGGTTGTCTTGTTACTAGAGAATAAAACCAAGAAGTTCAATTGGAAAAAGTAAAGCAGTTTGATATTCATTTAAAAACTTATTTTTCCTGGTTACTAAAGGAGAAGACCAATAAGTTCAATTCAAAGTAATGAAGAAGTTCGATGTTTCTAACAAAACTCCATTTTTCACATTTCTAAAAATGCGCAAAGAAGGTCAAATAAAAAAGTTAGAGCGGTTCGATGTCTATAAAAAACTCAAACTTTTTTCATTACTAAAGTGAAATAGAGAGAATTTCAAATTGATATTAGCCAGAAGTTCATGTAATGCATGGTGTGCATTTCGTATGAGAAAACAAGAATAAAAAGGTAAAAGTCTAAAAAAATTGTTGCTAGAAGTTCAAGTGCTCGACCCGAGAAAGTTCAAAATTTTTGTGAGAGAGGTTGAACAAAAAATATGTGACATAAGTTCAAGGTGAAAACAGCGGGACGTTCAACTACTACACAGAATGCATTTCAGATAAGAATGTAACAATGGAAAATAAAAACCTTAAAAGTTTTGTTGCAAGAAGTTCACGTGCTCCTCCTAGCATAGTTCAAAATTCATGTGCGAGACGTCCGTCGTTCATTTACATGTTGAAAAAAACCCGCAAAGAACAACGTTGTTTTGCCATTTTAAAAACCGCTGTCAAACGACAATGAATTTGGAACACCTGTCTACATGAAAAACTTGCTGCTATTCATAAGCTTTCCAAAGGTATATTATGTGCAACATTTCGATGAACAGTTTAATATTTTCATTTATACCATTTAAAACATGTTTTTATGTATTCAAAAAATTCTTATCTATTGAAAGCAGTTCATAGTGAAAACAACGAGAAGTTCAAGTGCTGCAAGGAATGCATTTCAGGTGAGAATGAAAATATAGAGAAAAAAAGCATAAAAGGTTTGTTGAAAGAAGTTCAAGTGCTTTGTCCAGGGAAGTTCAAAAATTCTTGCGAGAGAGGTTCACCTCGTATTTCCATGTTTGATTTTTCCGTATAAAATTCGAATACAATTCTTACTCAAAAATATAAAAAGGTGAAGTTCATATTGAAACAACAAAGAAGTTCGGAGTTTATTAAAACCTAGGATTTACCTGTTCAAAAAATAAAAAACATAACGCCATTTTTTGTACTTTTAAAAACAACTCATAAACGAAAAAATGGTCGCTAGAAGTTCAAGTGCTCGGTGAGGAAAAGTTCAAAAAATTCTTGTGAGAGAGGTTCACCGTGTATTTAGATGTCCAAAATACGTAAAAAAATATGTTGTTTTTTGGGTTTTAAAATAATTCTCTCAAACCAGAGAGAAGTTCAAAATGATAATAACCAGAAGTTCACGTACTGCATGGTGTGTGTTTCGTATAATAAAAATACAATAAAGTAAAGTAGAGTGAAGTTCAAACAGACATTCCCCAGAAGTTCAACTACTTCACACAGTGCAAAAAACAGCACGTCAAAAACAGAGTGAGGTTGAAACAGACATGCCCGTGAAGTTCAACTACTTCACGCAGTGCATTTCCGTTCGCGATGAACGTAGAAATCATGATCTCGCCTACCTCAAAACTACAGGAATATCATTTTTGTAAGTTTCAAGTCCTCGGTTGGAGAAAGTTAAAAAAATTTATTGTGAGAGAGGTTTGTACAAAAGGAGTAGCATTTGTGTAACATTGACGAATGGATGAGGAAATTACAAACGAAAATACGGCATAGAAGTTCAACGTGAAAACAACAGGAAGTTCAACTACTACGCTGAATGAATTTCAGATGAAAAACTTTTAAAATCATCACGAGTATGAAAAAATGATTAATACGGGAAAGTTGCGTGTTTACAACAGCTTTCCATCGGTATATCACCCGCTCAATTCCCGTGAGTGGATGGAGAGCTAAGAGCAGTGGATGAAGATCTACTAGCAAAAAAATCACGTGAAAAACAGAGTGAAGTTCAGGTACATGCGTCGAGAAGTTCAGGTTCTTCACCCGGTGCATTTTCAAAGAATCTGTTTCGCGATAGAGGCAGAACGAACGATCCCACCGTTTTCGAAATTACTTGGAAACGGCTAGGAATCAGAGAAAACCATCAACACAAAAAAGTTTCGCATTTTCCGTAGCTTTTCAATGGTATATTATTTGCCCAATTCCGATAAAGTTTGTAGAAATTACGGTGAAAATACATTTTCGCCATTTTTGAAACTGACTTAAAACCATAAAGAATTGGGAGAAACAATACATACCAAAAAGTTTCGCATTTGTTCAAGCTTTCGAACGCCATATCATTTGCTGCATTCGGACACACGGTTAAAAAATTAGCTCGAAAATACAAACTCGGTAGGACTTGGATCATTTTCTAAATTACTCTTAAACCATTCAAAATTAGAAAAAAAATTCAAGATGAAAAAGTAGCACATTTTCATTAGCTTTCCAACGCCATATCATATGCCTCCATTGGATTAGCCGTTTAGAAATGACATTGAAAAAACTAACTCAGCTGTTCGGTTTACGAAATTTTACGTTTTTTCAAATTACTCTTTAACCATAGGGAATTAGAGAAAACTTTCAACATGTGGAAGGAGCGGTTTTGCAGCAGCTTTCCAACGCCATATTATATGCCTCATTCCGATAAACGGTTTAGAAATGCGATCGAAAATACGATTCACGTTTTCTGTGCGAAGGAAAAACGGTTTTCAAAACTGCTCTTAAACCGCTTATATTTTGCCAAAAAATTAAGTTGGGTCATGATACTGGTGTCCATAGCTTTCCAACGGTATATGGCAAGCCCCATTTGGGCAATGTTGGCGGAAGTTCAACCTAGTTCACAAGGAAGTTCAACGTACTACTGGCAGGGCAGGTCAGGTTGTGATCAGAATAGTGTTTATATATATATATATATATATATATATATATATATATATATATATATATATATATATATATATATATATATATATATCCGAGAAGGAGCTGTGGAGCTAGTTATAAATGACTGTGCCACACTACCCGGTGAACGATCGTGTTTCAAGAGTGCTCCCATGAAAAATCAAATCATTCATCTACTTTCCAGTATATTTTTTTTGTTCTTTTGAGGACAATTACTCTCGCACTGCCATGTCTTTTATGCAGAAAAATTCTTCAATATAAAAGAGACCAATAAGCTACAGGTATAGAGATCCCGTGCGCATCATCCAGTGGTTCAGTCTACAATGATATAAGGAGGCCGTACTGGCATATATCTGCACCGCAGTTCTTAACAAATGGGCATTCAACTGTCAACATGCTGGGGGCTGACCTAAATCACAGGCAAACACGCCACTCGTCATGCGGTGGTCCAGTCTACATCGATTCACCCAGACATCGCCTATATCGTTGTCCAATGGATATGTACAAGCCGCCGCACTGCGGTCCGGGTTATTCCAACAACTCTGAAGCAAGGCATGACAATTTAGCCTCTGCCTGCACCGAATAATTCAATGGATAGGGCACATAAGTCGCTGCCACTACATTTTGGTTAAACAACCAGCTGGGATGAACCGCTGGCCGGATTACTAACACAAATCATATGAAGTCATTTATAACCTGCCATGATCAACCTCAAGTTTCCATGGATTCATATTGCGTTATCAACACCAAGGATATATAAGGAGGGTTGCGAAGATCATACTCGCCACCTTGCTTCCAGCTTTAACATATTACAATGTTCTGCTGTTCAGCTATATGCCGGTTTATATCACGGTCAAATATGGAGAATCTCAAGCCAACTCCTCGAGTCGCCTTGAGACTCGGGGGATACAATGATATGACTCAACAAATGTTGCCGGTTTTCAGTGAAGTCAAGAACCCCAGGACGGTGGAGGGAAAGATAACCCGGTCTCGGAGGCTACTACTATATTGATGAAAATTTAAAGGCCGTCAGAAAATTTCCGGCTTAAAAAGTATATGACAATTACAAAATCCTGGTTCAATGAAGAAATTCCGGGTCATCATAAAGGATTCTGGTTCAAAATCCGGTTCAAGAGACATCTCTCTCCCATAAAGCGTTGAAGCTATCAAATATCCGGTTTAAAATCCGGTTCAAGGGACGCCAGTCTTACAGAAGCTCTCAAATATTCGGTTTACAATCCGGTTCAAGGGAAATCTGTCTCCTACAAAGTTCTGAAGCTCTCAAATCCGGTTTAAGAATTCCCAGTTCAAAAAGAACTAATCTCTCGCAGGTTCGAGTTTAAAGGCCGTCAGAAAAATTCTGGCTGAAAATGAAGATTCCGATTTAAGATCCGGTTCAAGGGAAAGATGTCTCCCATAAAGCTTTGAAGCTCTCAATATCCGGTTTAACATCCGGTTCAAGAAGAAGTTATCTCTTGCAAAAAATTAAAGATTGCCAAAGAGAACTTGCTGCCATGATGCGCGGTTCAAACATGGGCATCCTACCTTATTGGTTTATCATATTATTGATCATTTGGGGGCTTCCTGCTTGTTGATCACAGCTGTGACTACCCTATTAATACGGATATCAAGCCAATATTATCATAAGAGCACAGCTCTGGTTACTTCGGTAATCTGGCTATCAAGCTAATATTATCATAAGGGGCCAAAGAGAGTCTGCTGCGCAGCACAACTCAAACATGGGTATCCCTTGAGCACATCTCACAATATCACTTGGGGGCTATGTTCGAACCATAGTCACACCTATTGATAGCCATAAGGGCAACATGGAAATCACTTGGGGGCTTGGTCGTATCCGAACCATAGCTACACCTCTTGATAGGCATAAGGCCACCAGGAAAATCACTTGGGGGCTATGGGTTCGAACCATAGTTACACCTCTTGATAGGCATAAGGGCACCAGGGAAATCACTTGGGGGCTTGGTCGTATTCGAACCATAGCTACACCTCTTGATAGGCATAAGGCCACCAGGGAAATCACTTGGGGGCTTGGTCGTATTCGAACCATAGCTACACCTCTTGATCAGAGCAATGCCACAGTTATGACTACTCGGGGGCTCTGGTCATATCCGAACCATATCTTAAACCCTCTTGATCATACACATACATCATCATATATTGCGTCATACATTGCATCATCATTACCTCATCATAGCATGTATCATATGGGCACGGATATACCGGTTTATATGGCAGGAATCGGTTTTCAAACCAGGTTATATTATTCAAATCACATGGCTAGATTTTTATTATGGTTATCAATAACCAATATTATGATCGAGGTTTTCAAAGTCGCTTTAGCGCAATGGATATAATTTATTCTACAATGGAAGGAATAGTCCCGAGTCGCTGCAGGCTTACGACCCGGCACTTGGGGGCTACATTATTCAAGTTGGGATTACATCAAATACACAAGTCTCATGTCACTGCAAGCATGCACCATGACACTTGGGGGCTAATGTAAAGTCATTATTTGCTCACCTTATTGAAGACCCGACTCATCACAATGTAAAGAGTCGGCCCTTTGGGACTACCAATTGCTCCTGTCAACAATTCAAGATGCATAAATCTTAATCCATTATATTGAAAGGTCTGCTACTCAGTTGGTACAACACAAATCTCTTAACCTTGTGGACGTGGGTTCAAGCCCCATGGTGGGGGTTACATCATATGAGGTTATTTTCAATGAAGTATATATAAAGTCCCAGCTCAATATTATATTACTGAGCCGGCCCTTGGGGGCTACACGTTGCTGTTACGATTTACATGATCATATTTATAAAGTCCATGCTCATTATTACATAATATGGAGTATTCAGTTTTTATTAGTGACTGAGATGAACAACATGGATTTCTTCAAAGTGGAAGTATTTATATTGAAGCAAGTCTTAAGTTATCACTTTGTTCTACTCAAGACTTGGGGGCTACAGGTAATATGTATATAAGATCAATTACATGACCCGGTGTCAACAACAATTATGACCCGACATTGTCTGTTTTATAACCCGACAATTTTGATAATAATAAACCAGCAAGTTTTACATCTTCAAGCCAGCTGAAAGTTAGATGAGTATTTCAAGACCAATATTTTTTAATCCGGCGCTTTGGAAGCCGGTTCAAGTGGATTATTTCTTACAATATTTCTCTAGAAGAGATCAATGTCAGCAAATTGACTCTGAAGCTGGCTTATTGACCCGGATTTCTCAAGAAAAGTATCTGGATTTTTTGCATTCACAAAGTTTGAACGTATCTACTAAAGGAGATTTGCTATGAGTTCATGGGCATGTATCAAGAAGGAAATGACAAGGACTTAAAGATGATCAGGTGCCGGTTTAGAAGAATTTTTAACTCAGACTACGACTTGTGAATGTTGTTCTTGTGTTTGTTTTACAGGATAAGTTTAACATGCATAAATCCAAATTAAACTGGGGGCTAATGTCGGGGATATACCCTGCGGTATGACCCGGTCGGACTTGGCGATTTACTTGAGACCCGGTTGACACTTGGCAATTCACAGGCGACCCGCCCTGTGACCAGACGGTTTACATGCAACCTGCCTGAACATTATGACTCACTGGTAAGCCAGCGGGCGGGACAGACGGATGACTGGGCCCAAGGCCCGGAAGGCTGGTTTATGTTAATGGTGGGCCAGTTTAAGAGGAAAGGCGTGAAGAATATTTTACCTTACAAGGAGTTAAGACCCAGACTTGTATCCGGTTTGTATTAGAAGGTAGACTAGTCCTAATCCTAATAGGACACCACATGTAACCCGCCCCTTCAACATATATAAGGAGGGACAGGGCTCCCCAAAGAGGGACGGGCAAACAAGAAACAATCTCTAGGGCTAGACACAAAGGGGGAGCTAGCTTATGCGGCGACTCTCTCATGAGCATAATGAGATCTAGCCAGAAACAACATGTAGGGTTATTATTGGATGATGTTTCTCGAGGCTCGAAGCTGTCTAAATCATCCTCTTGTGTGTTGATTCGCCCTGCGTCTCTCATCCTGATCAACCCCTCTCAAGCTACCACATAGATGCGTTGGCCTCACGACTAAGTCCTGGCACTAGGACATCTGCCGTGACAATTCCATGACAGGAGGGTAGGACAAAAGATCCCATGCAAGTCTCTACTACCTAAAAGAACCGTAAGGTTCCGTTTCCCCTCTTACGTCCCTTCCTCAGCCGGTTTCGTCCGCCTTCGACCATCGTCGGTTCAAGTTTTTTTTTCACGCACAATCGTCCCTGCCGAAAACATCGGGATGCAATCCCATCTATAGCACCGATCCACCCCACCTCACCTCCGTCCTGGGCGGCTCGGCGCTGCCTCCTCCCCTCCCAAGCACGATCCCCCAAGCACAGCCGCCGCCACACCCCCGTCAGAGTACACCTCCCATACTCCTCTCTCTCTCTCTCTCTCTCTCTCTCTTGGAGCCGTCGTCGCTCCCCATCCACCCGGCCTGGCGTGCATCGGATCGACCTTGCCCCCTCTCCTTGCAACGTGGAAGATGGAAGGGGCGGCCAGTCGGCCACCAATCTGATGGCGGCGTGGTCATCTACCTCCTCCCCTCTCCCCATGTTGGTCCAGCCTGTCTTCTCTACCAGATCTGGCGGCCGCGTCGGCGAAACTGCTGGCAGTGACATGATTCGCGGGTGTGGCGATAGGAAGCATCGATCGGTCGTCTTTGAGGCCGCCTACCACGGCGATCCCGCAGTCCAGCCTCCCCGCCTCCAAGATGTGGCCTGCACGAGGCCATCTTCTCCTTTCCTCGGTGGCGTCCGTCCAATGAAGAGCTACACCGTCGTGGCACCACATGACTTGTGTTGTACCCTCGCCCCGCGGCCCTTCTATGCTGGGAGGAGGCAGCGTTTGTCCATAGCACCCCATGTACCACATCATCATTCCTTTCTTACTTAGTGTCATACAAGTGATGCAATCATGATTTGCTAGCCTTTTAACATATCCCTGATGGAGTGGAGTGGAGGGGACAGCCGGATTGGAAATACAATAAGGTAACATTTCTGTACAAGATAATTGCTTGAGTTTTTTCCTCTTCTCTAATCAAGTCGATTGCTGTGTTAGAAGGTATGTAGATGGTTACAGGTGCAGCTACATCTAAAGATTTCATTCTTAAACGTCAAATAAAGCAACCAAATATTTTATTTGTTCCCTAATGATCATATTTGGGTTATTTCTTTAGGATGGTGCATGGAGAACATGCTCTGTTGCCATCTTCATCCGCGAGTTGGCTCCCAAATCTAAAAGGCGCGTCTGACGAAACAGGAGTGTAACAGGGCACGGCTGCTGAACCAGGACAACCACATATGAGTTTTTGATTTCTTATTTGTTCGTCAGTGAGTCCATAGCATAGGATTACACCATACATCATTCTTCCCATCATTTATGTTTTGCAAATGAGATATGCAATTTTTCTTGGTATCTTGGATAATCATAGTCTGGTTCTTGAAGTGCAAAAATTAAACTGATCTAAGTTATTTTCTTTTTCAGGACCTGGTCACAAATAATGAGTTTGAGACAAACCTTGTGTCATGTGTTATCGCACTCAGATATTGGAGCCTTGGAGAATGTAAAAGAAATGTTAAACAGTTAGATGTGGCCCCTCTAAACTTACTTGAATTGCTCAGCAAAGGTCCGCGATTAATGGTACCCATGTACATTTAGTAGGCCGAGTTGCCGAGTTGGTCTTGCTATATTGTATTCGGGCATAGTCTTGAAATTTCATCAAAAATAAGTTCAAGCATGATATTTAAAATCAATTCTGGAAGAATGACCTAACACACCTGAACATAAGAAAACATAAGGTGGCTAAAAAATATATTGAACCAAATGTGCCTGACTGAATTTTATTTGGAAAAAGTACTGGATTTTATTTGGGAGTACAATAAGCAGTTATGTATAATCTTCTGTCTTGCAAACTGGAAATGAAAACTAATTATCATTTTTTGCTTTCTGACTTGCAATGCAGAATGTGAGAGCTTATACCCGCATAAAACAAGTAAGTGTTACAAAGTCTTTCAATGGTGGTCTTGTATACCCTCATAATTACTGTCGTTGTAGTCGTCATGTATAAATAGCAAGATTCTTTTTCAGTTTTTTCTTGGGCGTCGATGAGCACAGGAGCTCGGAGGAGGCCACCATGGAGCTGACGTGACCTCGGCAAACAAAACATGTAAAGAATGAGAACGACGAGGCGAACCAATACTACAGAGGAGCTGGACCATAGGGAGGTCTTAATTTTAAGTAGCAATCTTGGTTGCTAGCATATGTAAGATTTGAAGTATCTATCCACCTTTAAAATAGTAGTGTCTAAATACTAAATAATGATTATAGTGATTTATGACAATCAGGTACCGTTTGGTTTAGCATATAAGTGTCTAGATACTAAATATAAGTATCTATCCACACTTTGGTTTAGCAATCAGGTACCGTTTGTTGCAAAGGAACTATATTTATGAGGGACTTCCTGATGATTTAGTGATTTATGATTCCTACAAGTATATAGGAATATTTCAGCTCCATCATAGGAAAAATAATCTGAAATAGAGTTCCGGTTTGGCTATCATGGTGTTTACAGTCCATTATTCATGCTTGCTTTGGCACTTGTGTGTTAAATCAATGCTTATGTATCTTATTAATGTTGATCAAAATATCATGTTTGTAAGATCTCCCGTAGCAACGCACGGGCAATTACCTAGTTCTTTTAATAAAGCATGTATGACTACTTACGGAATACGTGCCTACATTATATCAATGAACTGGAGCTAGTGCCATATCGCACTAGGTTATAACTGTCACTTGATGAATATCATCCAACAAGTCACCGATCCAATGGCTATGAACTTTTCCATATTGTTTCTGCTAAGTTACTACTCCTATCATCACTGTTACACTTGCTACAAAATTATTGCTATCACTGTTATGTTACTATTGCTGCTGCTACCACTATCAAAACTATCAAACTACTTTGCTACTGATCACTTTGCTGTAGATAATTAATCTCCAGGTGTGGTTGAATTGACAACTCAGCTGCTAATACCTTCAAATATTCTTTGGCTCCCCTTATGTTGAATCTATAAATTTGGGTTGAATACTTTACCCTCGAAAACTGTTGCGATCCCCTATACTTGTAGGTTATCACGCCCCCTAGTCCAATTTGGACTGCCCTTGGGGGGGGGCAGCTTGTGGCCTTCCCTCTCCTACTCCCTT
>NC_041380.1:307146090-307190718 GCF_002162155.2 Triticum dicoccoides | reverse complement strand
TCCCCGATAAATTTTCGAAACGTCCCGAAACCTTTCCGGTGTCCGAATACCTTCGTCCAATATATC
Organism: Triticum dicoccoides; assembly: GCF_002162155.2. Lineage (NCBI taxonomy): Eukaryota > Viridiplantae > Streptophyta > Magnoliopsida > Poales > Poaceae > Triticum > Triticum dicoccoides. Next base: position 307,190,652 of record NC_041380.1, on the reverse strand, counting down.
AATCTTTACCTCTCAACCATTTCGGGACTCTCGTCATGTCTTTGATCTCATCCGGGACTCCGAACAAACTTCGGTCCTCAAATCACATAACTCATAATACAAATCGTCATCGAATGTTAAGCGTGCGGACCCTACGGGTTTGAGAACTATGTAGACATGACCGAGACACATCTCCAGTCAATAACCAATAGCGGAACCTGGATGCTCATATTGGCTCATACATATTCTACGAAGATCTTTATCGGTCAACCGCATAAGAACATACGTTGTTCCCTTTGTCATCGGTATGTTACTTGCCCAAGATTCGATCGTCGGTATCTTCATACCTTGTTCAATCTCATTTCTGGCAAGTCTCTTTACTCGTTCGGTAATGCATCATCACGTAACTAACTCATTAGTCACATTGCTTGCAAGGCTCATAGTGATGTGCATTACCGAGAGGGCCCAGAGATACCTCTTCGATACACGGAGTGACAAATCCTAATCTCGATCTATGCCAACTCAACAAAACCATCGGAGACACCTGTAGAGCATCTTTATAATCACCTAGTTATGTTGTGATGTTTGATAGCACACAAGGTGTTCCTCCGGTGTTTGGGAGTTGCATAATCTCATAGTTAGAGGAACATGTATAAGTCATGAAGAAAGCAATAGCAATAAAACTAAACGATCATTATGCTAAGCTAACGGATGGGTCTTGTCCATCACATCATTCTCTAATGATGTGATCTCGTTCGTCAAATAATAACACATGTCTATGGTCACGAAACTTAACCATCTTTGATTAACGAGCTAGTCAAGTAGAGGCATACTAGGGATACTTTGTTTGTCTATGTATTCACACATGTACTAAGTTTCCGGTTAATACAATTCTAGCATGAATAATAATCATTTATCATGATATAAGGAAATATAAATAACAACTTTACGATTGCCTCTAGGGCATATTTCCTTCAGTCTCCCACTTGCACTAGAGTCAATAATCTAGATTACATTGTAATGATTCTAACACCCATGGAGTCTTGGTGCTGATCATGTTTTGCTCGTGAGAGAGGCTTAGTCAACGGGTCTGCAACATTCAGATCCGTATGTATCTTGCAAATCTCCATGTCTCCCTCCTTGACTTGATCGCGGATGGAATTGAAGCGTCTCTTGATGTGTTTGGTTCTCTTGTGAAATCCGGATTCCTTTGCCAAGGCAATTGCTCCAGTATTGTTACAAAAGATTTTCATTGGACCCAATGCACTAGGTATTACACCCAGATCGGATATGAACTCCTTCATCCAGACTCCTTCATTTGCGACTTTCGAAGCAGCTATGTACTCCGCTTCACACATAGATCCCGCCATGATGCTTTGCTTGGAACTGCACCAACGGATAGCTCCACCATTCAATATAAATACATATCCGGTTTGTGACTTAGAGTCATCTGAATCAGTGTCAAAGCTTGCATCGACGTAACCATTTACGACAAGCTCTTTGTCACCTCACAAATGAGAAACATATTGCTACCTCTTGAGCACTGCGTTGGATATCCCCGAAGTGGAAGGGATGATGCAGCAAAGTAGCATAAGTATTTCCCTCAGTTTTGAGAACCAAGGTATCAATCCAGTAGGAGGCTACGCTCGAGTCCCTCGTACCTACACAAAAACAATAGCTCAACGCAACCAACGCGCTTAGGGGTTGTCAATCCCTTCATGGTCACTTACGAAAGTGAGATCTGATAGAGATGATAAATAATATTTTTTTGGTATTTTTGGTATAGAGATGCAAAGTAAATAAAGTAAAAGCAAAGTAAAAGCAAAGCAATAATAAAGTGATGGAGATTGATATGATGAGAAAGAGACCCGGGGGCCATAGGTTTCACTAGTGGCTTCTCTCAAGAGCATAAGTATTCTACGGTGGGTGAACAAATTACTGTTGAGTAATTGACAGAATTGAGCATAGTTATGAGAATATCTAGGTATGATCATGTATATAGGCATCACGTCTGAGACAAGTAGACCGAAACGATTCTGCATCTACTACTATTACTCCACTCATCGACCGCTATCCAGCATGCATCTAGAGTATTAAGTTAAAAACAGAGTAACGCCTTAAGCAAGATGACATAATGTAGAGGGATAGTTTCATGCAATATGATAAAAAACCATCTTGTTATCCTCGATGGCAACGATACAATACATGCCTTGCTGCCCCTTCTGTCACTGGGAAAGGACACCGCAAGATCGAACCCAAAGCTAAGCACTTCTCCCATGGCAAGAACAACCAATCTAGTAGGCCAAACCAAACTGATAATTCGAAGAGACTTGCAAAGATAACCAATCATACATAAAAGAATTCAAAGAAGATTCAAATATTATTCATAGATAGACTTGATCATAAACCCGCAATTCATCGATCTCAACAAACACACCGCAAAAATAAGATTATATCGAATAGTTCTCCATGAGAGAGGGGGAGAACATAGTATTGAGATCCAAAAAGAGAGAAGAAGCCATCTAGCTACTAGCTATGGACCCGTAGGTCTGAAGTAAACTACTCACACTTCATCGGAGGGGCTTGGATGATGATGTAGAAGCCCTCCATGATCGATGCCTCCTCCGGCGGAGCTCCGGAATAGGCTCCAAGATGGGATCTCGTGGATACAGAAAGTTACGGCGGTGGAATTAGGTTTTTGGCTCTTTCCCCGATCGTTTGGGGGTACGTGGATATATATAGGAGGAAGAAGTACACTGGTGGAGCTTTGAGGGGCCCACGAGGCAGGGGGCGCGCCCTAGGGGGGCCTACCCTCGTGACCACCTTGTGGCTTTCTTGACGGAGGGTCCAAGTCTCCTGGGTCTTATCTGATGAGAAAATCACATTTCCGAAGGTTTCATTCCGTTTGGACTCCGTTTGATATTCCTTTTCTTCGAAACCCTAAAACAGGCAAAAAACAACAATTCTAGGCTGGGCCTCCGGTTAATAGGGTAGTCCCTGATATGTCTCCAACGTATCTATAATTTTTTATTGCTCCATGCTATATTATCTACTGTTTTGGACTATATTGGGCTTTATTTTCCACTTTTATATTATTTTTGGGACTAACCTATTAACCGGAGGCCCAGCCCAGAATTGTTGTTTTTTGCCTATTTCAGTGTTTCGGAGAAACATAATATCAAACGGAGTCCAAACAGAATAAAATCTTCGGGAACGTGATTTTCGCACCGAACGTGATCCAGGAGACTTGGACCCTACTCCAGGGGGTCAAAGAGGAGGTCACGAGGGTGGGGGGGTGCCCCCCTAGGGCACGCCCCCTGCCTTGTGGGCCCCTCGGTGCTCCACCGACGCACTCCTTCCTCCTATATATACACACGTACCCCCAAACGATGAGAACAAGAGCCAAAAACCTAATTCACCGCCGCAACTTTATGTATCCACGAGATCCCATCTTGGGACCTGTTCCGGAGCTCCGCCGGAAGAGGGCCGTCATCACGGAGGGCTTCTACATCATCCTAGCCCCTCCGATGAAGTGTGAGTAGTTTACCTCAGACCTTCGGGTCCATAGTTAGTAGCTAGATGGCTTCTTCTCTCTCTTCGAATCTCAATACAAAGTTCTCCCCCTCTCTTGTGGAGATCTATTCGATGTAATCTTCTTTTTGCGGTGTGTTTGTTGAGACAGATGAATTGTGGGTTTATGATCAAGTCTATCTATGAATATATTTGAATCTTCTCTGAATTCTTTTATGTATGATTGGTTATCTTTGCAAGTCTCTTCAAATTATCCATTTGGTTTGGCCAACTAGATTGGTAGTTCTTGCCATGGGAGAAGTGCTTAGCTTTGGGTTCGATCTTGCGGTGTCCTTACCCAGTGACAGAAGGGGCAGCAAGGCACGTATTGTATCGTTGCCATCGAGGATAACAAGATGGGGTTTATTTCATATTGCATGAATTTATCTCTCTATATAATGTCATCTTGCTTAAGGCGTTACTCTGTTTTTAACTTAATACTCTAGATGCATGCTGGATAGCGGTCGATGAGTGGAGTAATAGTAGTAGATGCAGAATCGTTTCGATCTACTTGTCACGGACGTGATGCGTATATACATGATCATGCCTAGATATTCTCGTAACTATGCTCAATTCTGTCAATTGCTCAACAGTAATTTGTTCACCCACCGTAGAATACTTATGCTCTTGAGAGAAGCCACTAGTGAAACCTATGGCCCCCGGGTCTATTCTCATCATATCAATCTCCATCACTTTAATCTTGCTTTTCTTTTTTACTTTGCATCTTTATACCAAAAATACCAAAAATATTATATCTATCATATCTCACTCTTGTAAGTGACCGTGAAGGGATTGACAACCCCTAATCACGTTGGTTGCGAGTAGCTATCGCTTGTGCAGGTACGAGGGACTTGAGCATGGCCTCCACTGGATTAATACCTTGGTTCTCAAAAACTGAGGGAAATACTTACGCTACTCTACTGCATCATCCCTTCCTCTTCGGGGAAAACCAACGCAAGCTCAAGATGTAGCAAGAAGGATTTCTGGCGCCGTTGCCGGGGAGTCTACGCAAAAAGTCAACATACCAAGTACCCATCACAATCCCTATCTCTCGCATTACATTATTTGCCATTTGCCTCTCGTTTTCCTCTCCCCCAATTCACCCTTGCCGTTTTATTCGCCCTCTCTCTCTCTCTCTCTATCCTCCCTCTCTTTTTGCCTCTTCTGCTCATTTGCCTCTTGTTTGCTCGTGTGCTAGTTTGCTTGTTTGTCGTCATGGCTAGTCTCATATCTTCTCCATTGTCTCCCGAGAGTGAAGTTCTAAATTTTAAGCAAAGGGAGGGAGAAAATCTAAAAGATGCTTGGTATAGAATTTGCAATGCTCAAAATAGATCAACCAGAAAGCAATCTACCTTAGTTCTTCTCCGCAATTTTTATGTAGGTGTTAATCCTTGGTATAGATATATCTTTGACACCATTTCTGGAGGGAACTTCTTGGGTAGCCATACTTTTGATTCTTATAATGCTATGTTAAATTTATTTGGCTCACCACCTCTTTTGGTTAATGGAACCCTGTTAACTTTGGAGCATGTTATGCAAAGACTTGAAATTATTGAAAATAAAATTTATACTATTGAATTAATTGAAAATCTAGATAAAAAGATCCAAAATAAAATTACTCAATATGGATCTAAGGTAGGAATGACTTTGAAAAATATTAAGGGAAAGGAACCCATAGTTAATGAGAAGATGAACTTAGATTCTACTAGAATTGATAAACTTGAGGGTATCATTACAAATTTGGGAACCTCTTTTTCTTCCGTAAAGAATACTCCAAGTCCTCCTACTAAAATTTCCAAGCTTATGTATGTTCATAAAAATAAGGGTGAATCATCTAATAAGGAAACTGTGGATCTTAAATCTAGAAGTATTCATCCCAATCTTTTTGCTATCATTAAGGAACCAATTGCTACAAATGAATTTTTAGATCTTGTGCCTAAAAGTTTGATAATCCCTAGAAAGAAATAAATTCCTAAGGGAAATAGATGTCTCATCGAAGAATTGCCAACCAAAGACGGCAATACCTAGATCTATCCTCGCTTTTATGCCTAGCTAGGGGCGTTAAACGATAGCGCTTGTTGGGAGGCAACCCAATTTTATTTTTATTCCTTGCCTTTTGCTCCTGCTTAGTAATAAATAAATTATTTAGCCTCTGTTTTTTTTGTGTATTTTGTGTTTAATTAGTGTTTGTGCCAAGTAGAACCGTTGGGAAGACTTGGGGAAAGTCTTGTTGAACTTGCTGTAAAAAACAGAAACTTTAGCGCTCACGAGAACTGCTGTCATTTTTATTTGAAGAGGGTTATTTAGTTAATTCTTTTTGAAGATGATTAATAGATAAATTCCTCACGTCCAGAAATTTATTTTAGAATTTTTGGGGTTCCAGATCTTGCGCTATCTACAGATTACTACAGACTGTTCTGGTCTTGACAGATTCTGTTTTTCGAGTGTTGTTTGCTTATTTTGATGAATCCATGGCTAGTAAAATAGTTTATAATCCATAGAGAAGTTGGAATACAGTAGGTTTAACACCAATATAAATAAATAATGAGTTCATTACAGTACCTTGAAGTGGTCTTTTGTTTTCTTTCGCTAACAGAGCTCACGAGTTTTCTATTTTGAGTTTTGTGTTGTGAAGTTTTCAAGTTTTGGGTGAATTCTTTTGATGGATCATGGAACAAGGAGTGGCAAGAGCCTAAGCTTTGGGATGCCCATGGCACCCCCAAGATAATCCAAGTACACCAAAAAGTCAAAGCTTGGGGATGCCCCGGAAGGTATCCCCTCTTTCGTCCACTTCCATCGGTAATTTACTTGGAGCTATATTTTTATTCACCAACATGATATGTGTTTTGCTTGGAGCGTCTTGTATTATTTGTGTCTTTGTGTCTTAGTATGCCACAATCATACTTTCTGTACACACCTTTTGAGAGAGCCATACATGAATTAAAATTTGATGGAATACTCTATGTGCTTCACTTATATCTTTTGAGCTAAGTAGTTTTGCTCTATGTGCTTCACTTATATCTTTTGAGCTAGTTAATTTTGCTCTATGTGCTTCACTTATATCTTTTGAGCTAGATAATTTTGCTCTATGTGCTTCACTTAGATCTTTTAGAGCACGGTGGTGGATTTGTTTTAAAGAAACTATTGATCTCTCATGCTTCACTTAAACTATTTTGAGAGTCTCTTAATAGCATGGTAATTTGCTTAATAATAATATGCTTGGTATTCATGATTTGTGAAACTTTCTTTTGAGTGTGTTGAATACTAAGAAAAGATTGAAGCATGATAATTGTTTTGATATATGGAGGTGATAATATTAAAGTCATGCCAGTTGAGTAGTTGTGAATTTAAAGAATACTTGTGTTAAAGTTTGTGATTCCCGTAGCATGCACGTATGGTGAACCGTTATGTGATGAAGTAGGAGCATGATTTATTTATTGATTGTCTTCCTTATGAGTGGCGGTCGGGGATGAGCGATGGTCTTTTCCTACCAATCTATCCCCCTAGGAGCATGCGCGTAATACTTTGCTTTGATAACTTCTAGATTTTTGCAATAAGTATATGAGTTCTTTATGACTAATGTTGAGTCCATGGATTATACGCACTCTCACCCTTCCACCTTTGCTAGCCTCTCTAATACCGCGCACCTTTCGCCGGTATCATACACCTACCATATACCTTCCTCAAAACAGCCACCATACCTACCTATTATGGCATTTCCATAGCCATTCCGAGATATATTGCCATGCAACTTTCCACCATCTAGTTCATCATGACACATTCATTATTGTCATATTGCTTAGCATGATCATGTAGTTGACATAGTATTTGTGGCAAAGCCATCGTTCATAATTTCTTCATACTTGTCAGTCTTGATTCATTGCATATACCGGTACACCGCCGGAGGCATCCATATAGAGTCATACTTTGTTTTAGAATCGAGTTGTAATAATTGAGTTGTAAATAAATAAAAGTGTGATGATCATCATTCAATAGAGCATTGTCCCAAAAAAAGAGAAAGGCCAAAGAAAAAAAGAAGGCCCAAAAAAAGAAAATAAATAAAAAGGGGCAATGCTACTATCTTTTTTTCCACACTTGTGCTTCAAAGTAGCACCATGATATAGCAAGTCTCATATATTGTGCTTCAAAGTAGCTCCATGTTCTTCATATAGAGAGTCTCATATGTTGTCACTTTCATATACTAGTGGGAATTTTACATTATAGAACTTGGCTTTTATATTCCAATGATGGGCTTCCTCAAAATTGCCCTAGGTCTTCGTGAGCAAGCAAGTTGGATGCACACCCACTTAGTTTCTTTTTGAGCTTTCATACATTTATAGCTCTAGTGCATCCGTTGCATGGCAATCCCTACTCACTCACATTGATATCTATTGATGGGCATCTCCATAGCCCGTTGATATGCCTAGTTGATGTGAGACTATCTTCCCCTTCTTTTTGTCTTCTCCACAACCACCATTCTATTCCACCTATAGTGCTATATCCATGGCTCACGCTCATGTATTGCGTGTAGATTGAAAAAGTTTTGAAAAAGTTAGAGTATGAAACAATTGCTTGGCTTGTCATCGGGGTTGTGCATGACTTAAATACTTTGTGTGGTGAAGATGGATCATAGCCAGACTATATGATTTTGTAGGGATAACTTTCTTTGGCCATGTTATTTTGAGAAGACATAATTGCTTTGTTAGTATGCTTGAAGTATTATTATTTTTATGTCAATATAAACTTTTGTCTTGAATCTTTCTAATCTGAATATTCATACCACAATTAAGAAGATTTGCATTGAAATTATGCCAAGTAGCACTCTGCATAAAAAATTCTCTTTTTATCATTTACCTACTCGAGGATGAGCAGGAATTAAGCTTGGGGATGCCTGATACGTCTCCAATGTATCTATAATTTTTGATTGCTCCATGCTATATTATCTACTGTTTTGGACTATATTGGGCTTTATTTTCCACTTTTATATTATTTTTGGGACTAACCTATTAACCAGAGGCCCAGCCCAGAATTGCTATTTTTTTGCCTATTTCAGTGTTTCGGAGAAACAGAATATCAAACGGAGTCCAAACGTAATAAAATCTTCGGGAACGTGATTTTCTCACCGAACGTGATCCAGGAGACTTGGTGTCGGTGTCAAAACCAGCAGATCTCGGGTAGGGGGTCCCGAACTGTGCGTCTAGGCCGGATGGTAACATGAGGCAAGGGACACGAAGTTTTACCCAGCTTCGGGCCCTCTTGATGGAGGTAAAACCCTACGTCCTTCTTGATTAATATTGAAGATATGGGTGTTACAAGAGTAGATCTACCACGAGATCAGGGAGGCTAAACCCTAGAAGCTAGCCTACGGTATGATTGTATGTTGTGATTGTTGTCCTACGGACTAAAACCCTTCGGTTTATATAGACACCAAAGAGGGTTAGGGTTACACAAGGTCGGTTACAATGGAGGAGATATCCATATACGTATTTCCTAGCTTGCCTTCCACGCCAAGTAGAGTCCCATCCGGACACGAGACGAAGTCTTCAATCTTGTATCTTCATAGTCTAACAGTCCGGCCAATGGAGATAGTCCGGCTGTCCGGAGACCCCCTAATCCAGGACTCCCTCAGTAGCCCCTGAACCAGGCTTCAATGACGATGAGTCCGACACGCAGTTGTCTTCGGCATTGCAAGGCGGGTTCCTTCTCCGAATACATTATAGAATAAGTTGAATACGAGGATAGTGTCCGACCCTGCAAAATAAATTCCACAGTCCTCTGCAGAGAGAATAATTTTTCCTCAAATCTAATTTGCTGGCTTGTTTTGACAGCATGATGTCATGTCATGGCCCGGTGATTATTCAAACCATTTCTCTTAACCAGCTCCACACATAACGCGAGGCGGTTTCTTGACACGTCTTGCCAAAGCGGAGATCGTGTTCCCCTAATTACGGGATTCTTATTAATGCGGTTCGTGGGTAACCCAACCGTGTCTAGGACTCCTAGATTATAGGTAAGTCCTAAACGGCTACAGAGAGGACGCTTGATATTCACCCTCTTTATAAGGGGACAAGGTTTTCACTTTTTCCCTTCCGTGCTCAATCAAACCCTTCCCCTGCCTCGAATTCTAACACCCAAAGCCCAGGTCAGGTGCTCCGGATCTTCAACTATGTCCGGATCCAACCTTCAAGGCTGATGGACGCCCTCCTCCATTACGGAAGAGGACATTAAGTAGCTGAGGGAGGCCAGATATCTGACCGCCGAGGTGTAGCATCGACTGCCTGCTCGAGGGCAGGTCATCCCTACTCCCGAAACCAACGAGAACGTTGTGTTCGTCTCCCACTTCCTCCGAGGTCTAGGCCTCACTCTCGATCCTTTCGTCAGGGGTTAGATTTCCACGATCTAGCCCCGGACTCCTTTCTCCACATCATGACATTTATTGTCATGTGTGAGGCCTTCCTCCGTGTTACCCCTCACTTTGGCCTGTGGCTCAAGACCTTTGAAGTAAAGCTGAAGATGATCGAGGGGAAACAAGCCGCGTGCGGAGGTGCATCAATAGGCAAGATGGCAGGAGCTCCATGTTGGAAATATGCCCTAAAGGCAATAATAAAATGGTTATTATTATATTTCTTTGTTCATGATAATTGTCTATTGTTCATGCTATAATTGTGTTATCCGGAAATCATAATACATGTGTGAATACATAGACCACAACACGTCCCTAGTGAGCCTCTAGTTGACTAGCTCGTTGATCAAAAGATAGTCATGGTTTCCTGACTATGGACATTGGATGTCATTGATAACGGGATCACATCATTAGGAGAATGATGTGATGGACAAGACCCAATCCTAAGCATAGCTCAAAGATCGTGTAGTTCGTTTGCTATAGCTTTTCCGAATGTCAAGTATCATTTCCTTAGACCATGAGATTGTGCAACTCCCGGATACCGGTGCTTTGGGTGTGCCAAACGTCACAACGTAACTGGGTGACTATAAAGGTACACTACGGGTATCTCTGAAAGTGTCTGTTGGGTTGGCACGAATCGAGACTGGGATTTGTCACTCTGTATGACGGAGAGGTATCTCTGGGCCCACTCGGTAATGCATCATCATAATGAGCTCAATGTGACCAAGTGGTTGATCATGGGATCATGCATTACGGTATGAGTAAAGTGACTTGCCGGTAACGAGATTGAACAAGGTATTGGGATACCGATGATCGAGTCTCGGGCAAGTAACATACCGATTGACAAACGGAATTGTATACGGGATTGATCGAATCCTAGACGTCGTGGTTCATCTGATGAGATCATCGAGGAGCATGTGGGAGCCAACATGGGTATCCAGATCCCGCTATTGGTTATTGACCGGAGAGTCGTCTCGGTCATGTCTGCGTGTCTCCCGAACCCGTAGGGTCTACACACTTAAGGTTCGGTGACGCTAGGGTTGTTGAGATATTAGTATACGGTAACCCAAAAGTTGTTCGGAGTCCTAGATGAGATCCCGGACGTCACGAGGAGTTCCGGAATGGTCCGGAGGTGAAGATTTATATATAGGAAGTCAAGTTTCAGCCATCGGGAAGGTTTTCGGGGTAATCGGTATTGTACCGGGACCACCGGAAGGGTCCCGGGGGTCCACCGGGTGGGGCCACCTATCTCGGAGGGTCCCATGGGCTGAAGTGGGATGGGAACCAGCCCCAGCTGGGTTGGTGCACCCCCCATGGGCCTCCCCTGCGCCTAGGGTTGAAAACCCTAGGGGTGGGGGCGCCCCACTTGGCTTGGGGGGCACTCCACCCCCCTTGTCGCCGCCCCCCTTGGAGATGGCATCTCCTAGGGCCGATGCCCCCTAGGGGTCCTATAAATAGTGGGGGGGGGGGAGGGCAGCCGCACCCTAACCCCTGGCGCCTCCCTCTCCCTCCCGTGACACCTCTCCTTCTCGCAGTGCTCGGCGAAGCCCTGCCGAGATCGCTGTAGTATCCACCACCACACCGTCGTGCTGCTGGATCTCCATCAACCTCTCCTTCCCCCTTGCTGGATCAAGTTGGAGGAGACGTCTTCCCAACCGTACGTGTGTTGAACGCAGAGGTGCCTTCCGTTCGGCGCTAGGTCATCGGTGATTTGGATCACGATGAGTACGACTCAATCAACCCCGTTCTCTTGAACGCTTCCGTGCGCGATCTACAAGGGTATGTAGATGCACTCCCCTCTCCCTCGTTGCTAGATGACTCCATAGATTGATCTTGGTGATGCGTATAAAATTTTAAAATTCTGCTACGTTCCCCAATAGTGGCATCATGAGCCAGGTCTATGCGTAGTTTCTATGCACGAGTAGAACACAAAGCAGTTGTGGGCGTGGATATTGTCGATTTGCTTGCCGTTACTAGTCTTATCTTGATTTGGCGGCATCGTGGGGTGAAGCGGCCCGGATCGACCTTACAAGTACGCTTACGTGAGACTGGTTCCACCGATTGACATGCACTAGTTGCATAAGGTGACTAGCGGGTGTCTGTCTCTCCCACTTTAGTCGGATCGGATTCGATGAAAAGGGTCCTTATGAAGGGTAAATAGAAATTGGCATATCACGTTGTGGTTTTGGTGTAGGTAAGAAACGTTCTTGCTAGAAACCTATAGCAGCCACGTAAAAACTTGCAACACCAATTAGAGGACGTCTAACTTGTTTTTGCAGCATGTGCCATGTGATGTGATATGGCCAAAAGGATGTGATGAATGATACATGTGATGTATGAGATTGATCATGTTCTTGTAATAGGAATCACGACTTGCATGTCGATGAGTATGACAACTGGCAGGAGCCATAGGAGTTGTCTTAATTTATTTATGACCTGCGTGTCAACATAAACATCATGTAATTACTTTACTTTATTGCTAAAGCGTTAGCCATAGTAGTAGAAGTAATAGATGACGAGACAACTTCAAGAAGACACGATGATGGAGATCATGATGATGGAGATCATGGTGTCATGCCGGTGACAACGATGATCATGAAGCCCCGAAGATGGAGATCAAAAGGAGCAAATGATATTGGCCATATCATGTCACTATTTGATTGCATGTGATGTTTATCATGTTTTGCATCTTATTTGCTTAGAACGACGGTAGCTTAAATAAGATGATCCCTCGTAATAATTTCAAGAAAGTGTTCCCCCTAACTGTGCACCGTTGCGAAGGTTCGTTGTTTCGAAGCACCACGTGATTATCGGGTGTGATAGATTCTAACGTTCGAATACAACGGGTGTAAGCCAGATTTACACACGCAATACACTTAGGTTGACTCGACAAGCCTAGCATGTACAGACATGGCCTCGGAACACGGAAGACCGAAAGGTCGAGCATGAGTCGTATAGAAGATACGATCAACATGAAGATGTTCACCGATGTTGACTAGTCCGTCTCACGTGATGATCGGACATGGCCTAGTTGACTCGGATCATGTTTCACTTAGATGACTAGAGGGATGTCTATCTGAGTGGGAGTTCATTGAATAATTTGATTAGATGAACTTAATTATCATGAACTTAGTCTAAAATCTTTACACTATGTCTTGTAGATCAAATGGCCTACGCTAATGTTACCCTCAACTTCAACGCGTTCCTAGAGAAAACCAAGCTGAAAGATGATGGCAACAACTATACGGACTGGGTCCGGAACCTGAGGATCATCCTCATAGCTGCCAAGAAAGATTATGTCCTAGAAGCACCGCTAGGTGACGCACCCATCCGAGAGAACCAAGACGTTATAAACACTTGGCAGTCACGTGCTGATGATTACTCTCTCGTTCAGTGCGGCATGCTTTACAGCTTAGATCCGGGGCTCCAAAAGCATTTTGAGAGACACGGAGCATATGAGCTGTTCGAAGAGCTAAAATGGTTTTCCAAGCTCATGCCCGGGTCGAGAGATATGAAGTCTCCGACAAGTTCTTTAGTTGTAAGATGGAGGAAAACAGTTCTGTCAGTGAGCACATACTCAAAATGTCTGGGTTGCATAACTGCTTCACTCAGCTAGGAGTTAATCTCCCAGATGATGCGGTCATTGACAGAATCCTTTAGTCGCTTCCACCGAGCTACAAGAGCTTTGTGATGAACTTCAATATGCAGGGGATGGAAAAGACCATTCCTGAGGTATATTCAATGCTGAAATCAGTGGAGGTGGAAATCAAAAAGGAACATCAAGTGTTGATGGTGAATAAAACCACTAAGTTCAAGAAAGGCATGCGTAAAAAGAACTTCAAAAAGGACGGCAAGTGAGTTGCCACGCCCCGTAAGCAAGCTGCCGGGAAGAACTCAAAGAATGGACCCAAGCCTAAGACTGAGTGTTTTTATTGCAAGGGAAGTGGTCACTGGAAGCGGAACTGCCCCAAATACTTAGCGGACAAGAAGGCCGGCAACACTAAAGGTATATGTGATATACATGTAATTGATGTGTACCTTACTAGTACTCGTAGTAGCTCCTGGGTATTTGATACCGGTGCGGTTGCTCACATTTGTAACTCAAAGCAGGAGCTATGGAATAAGCGGAGACTGGCGAAGGACGAGGTGACGATGCGCGTCGGGAATGGTTCCAAGGTCGATGTGATCGCCGTCGGCACGCTGCCTCTACATTTACCTACGGAATTAGTTTTAAACCTCAATAATTGTTATTTAGTGCTAGCTTTGAGCATGAACATTGTATCAGGATCTCGTTTAATTCGAGATGGCTACTCATTTAAATCCGAGAATAATGGTTGTTCTATTTATATGAGAGATATGTTTTATGGTCATGCTCTGCTGGTGAATGGTTTATTCTTAATGAATCTTGAGCGTAATGTTACACATATTCATAGTGTGAATACCAAAAGATGTAAGGTTGATAATGATAGTCCCACATACTTGTGGCACTGCCGCCTTGGTCACATAGGTGTCAAACGCATGAAGAAGCTCCATGCAGATGGACTTTTGGAGTCTCTTGATTACGAATCATTTGACACATGCGAACCATGCCTCATGGGTAAAATGACCAAGACTCCGTTCTCAGGAACAATGGAGCGAGCAACCAACTTATTGGAAATCATACATACTGATGTGTGCGGTCCAATGAGTGTTGAGGCTCGCGGTAGCTATCGTTATGTTCTCACCCTCACTGATGACTTGAGTAGATATGGATATGTCTACTTAATGAAACACAAGTCTGAGACCTTTGAAAAGTTCAAACAATTTTAGAGTGAGGTCGAGAATCAATGTGACAGGAAAATCAAGTTCTTGCGATCACATTGTGGGGGAGAATACTTGAGTCATGAATTTGGCACACACTTAAGGAAATGTGGAATAGTTTCACAACTCATGCCGCCTGGAACACCTCAGCATAATGGTGTGTCCGAACGTCGTATTCGCACTCTATTGGATATGGTGCGATCTATGATGTCCCTTACCGTTTTACTGCTGTCATTTTGGGGCTATGCTTTAGAGACTGCCGCATTCACTTTAAATAGGGCTCCGTCGAAATCCGTTGAGACGATACCGTATGAATTATGGTTTGGGAAGAAACCTAAGCTGTCGTTTCGAAAAGTTTGGGGATGTGATGCTTATGTCAAGAAACTTCAACCTGAAAAGCTCGAACCCAAATCAGAAAAATGCATCTTCATAGGATACCCTAAAGAAACTATTGGGTATACCTTCTACCTCAGATCCAAACGCAAGATCTTTGTTGCCAAGAATGGATCCTTTCTAGAGAAAGAGTTTCTCTCGAAAGAAATAAGTGGGAGGAAAGTAGAACTCGATGAAGTATTACCTCTTGAACCGGTAAGTGGCGCAGCTCAAGAAAATGTTCCTGAGGTGCCTGCACCGACTAGAGAGGAAGTTAATGATGATGATCATGAAACTTTAGATCAAGTTGCTACTAAACTTCGTAGGTCCACAAGGACACGTTCCACACCAGAGTGGTACGGCAACCCTGTCCTGGAAATCATGTTGTTAGACAACAGTGAACCTTTGAACTATGAAGAAGCAATGGCGGGCCCAGATTCTGACAAATGGCTGGAAGCCATGAAATCCGAGATAGGATCCATGTATGAAAACGAAGTATGGACTTTGACTGACTTGCCCGATGATCGGCGAGCCATAGAAAATAAATGGATCTTTAAGAACAAGACAGACGCGGATGGTAATGTAACCATCTATAAAGCTCGGCTTGTCGCTAAGGGTTATCGACAAGTTCAAGGGGTTGACTACGATGAGACTTTCTCACCCGTAGCGAAGCTGAAGTCCGTCCGAATCATGTTAGCAATTGCCACATTCTATGATTATGAGATATGGCAAATGGACGTCAAAACGACATTCCTTAATGGTTTCCTTAAGGAAGAATTGTATATGATGCAGCCGAAAGGTTTTGTCGATCCTAAGAATGCTGACAAGGTGTGCAGGTGCCAACGCTCGATTTATGGGCTGGTGCAAGCATCTCGGAGTTGGAACATTCGTTTTGATGAGATGACCAAAGCGTTTGGGTTTAGGCAGACTTATGGAGAAGCCTGCATTTACAAGAAAGTGAGTGGGAGCTCTGTGGCATTTCTCATATTGTATGTGGATGACATACTGTTGATGGGGAATGATATAGAATTCTTGGAAAGCATAAAGGCCTATTTGAACAAGTGTTTTTCAATGAAGGATCTTGGAGAACCTGCTTACATATTAGGCATCAAGATCTATAGAGATAGATCGAGACACCTCATTGGTCTTTCACAGAGTACGTACCTTGACAAGATATTGAAGAAGTTCAATATGAATCAGTCAAAGAAGGAGTTCTTGCCTGTATTGCAAGGTACGAGATTGAGCATGGCTCAATGCCCGACCACGGCAGAAGATAGAGAAAATATGAGTGTCGTCCCCTATGCCTCGGCCATAGGGTCTATCATGTATGCTATGCTGTGTACCAGACCTGATGTAAACCTTGCCGTAAGTTTGGTAGGAAGGTACCAAAGTAATCCCAGCATGGAACACTGGACAGCGGTCAAGAATATCCTGAAGTACCTGAAGAGGACTAAGGATATGTTTCTCGTTTATGGAGGTGACGAAGAGCTCGTCATAAAGGGTTACGTCGATGCTAGCTTCGACACAGATCTGGATGACTCTAAGTCACAAACCGGATACGTGTATATTTTGAATGGTGGGGCAGTAAGCTGGTGCAGTTGCAAGCAAAGCGTTGTGGCGGGATCTACATGTGAGGCGGAGTACATGGCAGCCTCGGAGGCAGCACAAGAGGCAATCTGGGTGAAGGAGTTCATTACCGACTTAGGATTCATACCCAATGCGTCGGGCCCGATGACTCTCTTCTGTGACAACACTGGAGCTATTGCCCTTGCCAAGGAGCCCAGGTTTCACAGGAAGACCAGGCATATCAAGCGTCTCTTCTACTCCATTCGTGAAAGTGTTCAAAATGGAGACATAGATATTTGTAAAGTACATACGGACCTGAATATGGCAGATCCGTTGACTAAACCTCTCCCTAGAGCAAAACATGATCAACACCAGAACTGCATGGGTGTTCGATTCATCATAATGTAACTAGACTATTGACTCTAGTGCAAGTGGGAGACTGTTGGAAATATGCCCTAGAGGCAATAATAAAATGGTTATTATTATATTTCTTTGTTCATGATAATTGTCTATTGTTCATGCTATAATTGTGTTATCCGGAAATTGTAATACATGTGTGAATACATAGACCACAACACATCCCTAGTGAGCCTCTAGTTGACTAGCTCGTTGATCAAAAGATAGTCATGGTTTCCTGACTATGGACATTGGATGTCATTGATAACAGGATCACATCATTAGGAGAATGATGTGATGGACAAGACCCAATCCTAAGCATAGCTCAAAGATCGTGTAGTTCGTTTGCTATAGCTTTTCCGAATGTCAAGTATCATTTCCTTAGACCATGAGATTGTGTAACTCCAGGATACTGTAGGAGTGCTTTGGGTGTGCCAAACGTCACAACGTAACTGGGTGACTATAAAGGTACACTACGGGTATCTCCGAAAGTGTCTGTTGGGTTTGCACGAATCGAGACAGGGATTTCTCACTCTGTATGACGGAGAGGTATCTCTGGGCCCACTCAGTAATGCATCATCATAATGAGCTCAATGTGACCAAGTGGTTGATCACGGGATCATGCATTACGGTACAAGTAAAGTGACTTGCCGGTAACGAGATTGAATGAGGTATTGGGATACTGACGATCGAGTCTCGGGCAAGTAACATACCGATTGACAAAGGGAATTGTATACGGGATTGATTGAATCCTCGATGTTGTGGTTCATCCGATGAGCTCATCAAGGAGCATGTGGGAGCCAACATGGGTATCCAGATCCCGCTGTTGGTTATTGACCGGAGAGTCATCTCGGTCATGTCTGCGTGTCTCCCGAACCCGTAGGGTCTACACACTTAAGGTTCGGTGACGCTAGGGTTGTTGAGATATTAGTATACGGTAACCCGAAAGTTGTTCCGAGTCCCGGATGAGATCCCGAACGTCACGAGGAGTTCCGGAATGGTCCGGAGGTGAAGATTTATATATAGGAAGTCAAGTTTCGGCCATCGGGAAGGTTTTCGGGGTAATCGGTATTGTACCGGGACCACCGGAAGGGTCCCGAGGGTCCACCGGGTGGGGCCACCTATCCCGGAGGGCCCCGTGGGCTTAAGTCGGAGGGGAACTAGCCCCAGATGGGCTGGTGCACCCCCCATGGGCCTCCCCTGCGCCTAGGGTTGGAAACCCTAGGGGTGGGGGCGCCCCACTTGGCTTGGGGGGCACTCCACCCCCCTTGGCCGCCCCCCCTTGGAGATGGCATCTCCTAGGGCCGACGCCCCCCTAGGGGTCCTATAAATAGTGGGGGAGGGAGGGCAGCCACACCCTAACCCCTGGTGCCTCCCTCTCCCTCCCGTGACACCTCTCCTTCTCGTAGTGCTCGGCGAAGCCCTGCCGAGATCGCCATAGTTTCCACCACCACGCCGTCGTGGTGCTGGATCTCCATCAACCTCTCCTTCCCCCTTGCTGGATCAAGTTGGAGGAGACGTCTCCCCAACCGTACGTGTGTTGAACGCGGAGGTGCCGTTCGTTCGGCGCTAGGTCATCGGTGATTTGGATCACGACGAGTATGACTCAATCAACCCCGTTCTCTTGAACGCTTCCGCGTGCGATCTACAAGGGTATGTAGATGCACTCCCCTCTCCCTCGTTGCTAGATGACTCCATAGATTGATCTTGGTGATGCGTAGAAAATTTTAAAATTCTGCTACGTTCCCCAACACTCCATGGCCGAGAGGTTCCTTTCCAGAGGTGCCCGAATTATGGCAACGGGAGTGGTTTTATGTCATGGCTCCCAAAAGTGCCAAGTGGGCGGCTGCCCCCGCTTTCTGCTCGGGCCCCCCACCACAACTGATGTCATGGATTAGCAGGGGTCTGAGCTGGGGTCCAGCCAAGGATGTGCCTATGCTGCAAAGCCGCATCCGAGATCTCTTCGAGGGAGATTTAAATTTGGTTGCGGTAATACAAGTTATGCTGGTTCACCAAGTCCAGCCTTGCAAACGCCGGCCCCTGCGCTTGTGGGAGTTCAACCTAGAGGGGCCATGTGCCATTCAAAGTTTCCTCGGACTGACGCACGAGGAGATGTACAAGTCATTCTTCGGACCTCAAGTGGAATGTCCGGATATCACCGAGGACGTGGGCCTAAGCAGTAACCGCGCTGCCGAACAAGTAAGAAATCCTCTAGCCGAACACACTGTCTTTTATTCGAGGTTATTTTTGAGAGTTCGCCTTTTGACCAGGACTGGCTAACGAAGGCGAAGATGATTCTGTGTTTGGCCCCCCTCCCTGAGGGTTTGGAAAATCCGGTATTGGAGAAGATGCTCGAGGTCGCACCTTGCCCGGAGCCCTTGAAGGAAGATACCGAGGGGGATAATACGGGCGAACGCGGGCCCCCATCGCTACCCGCTCCGACCGAGGGAACGAGCGTTTCCATGAAGGAGGACGACCGGGGGAGGAAAAGGACTGCTTCCGAGGATCCGGAAGCCGAAGCCTCCAAACGGGAGAAGAAGTCTCCCACAGAGGGTCCTGCCTCGGGGGGTGCTTTTGCCGCACAAAGTCCGCGAGGGGATCAGCCCTCCAACGAGTCGTAAGTGATCCAAAATATTTTAATAGTAAGAGTATGCTATCTTTTTCCTCTGAGAAAACAACCACCGCATATATCTTGCAGTTTGGGCCTCAGCCCCTCTCAAATGAGTTCGTCTTCGGGGGATCTTCTTCCGAAGATGATGGAGAGCGAAACGCCTCCCTCGAACTCCTCTGCTCCAGAAGCGGGCGACCCCGAAGTGTCGTCGCAGAGGGCCTCTCCGGATCCGGTGAGGCCAGAAGATAGTCCTGTAGACCCCAGAAGTCCCCAATGTCCGGCTCCCGAAGAGAGCATACGAAAGAGTCCGGCACCGCCTGGTGTGCGGTCGGACGTTCTGAGGGAGTTGGTGGGGCGAGCGGCCATCTCAGAAGAGCACCGTATGTTGATGGGTACGGTGATGGAGAGAATCTCGCCCGCTGAAAGCGGATTACATGAAGCCTTTATGAGTCTACTGACATGCTTTGAGGTATGTGAGATAATATGTGATAGTACTGCACATGTTAGGTGTGCCCTGTGTAGATAGTAGCCCCTGAGACTCTGGTTGTCGTCGAGACCGGCAGCGAACAGAGGATCGTACTCCCAGGCAATAACCAGACTGCCTCTATGTGCAGGTGGTGGAAGCTCCAGTGGCTAGCCGGACTAATGAGTTTGCCCAATTAAAACGGTAACTGGATGCGGTAGACGCCGACATCGAGCTTGTTAACAAGAGGCTTGACGAGGCACGGGGTAAGTGTTATCATCCGGTGAACGCCACATAGTAAGAGCAGGATAATGCCAGTATCTTTAATATGTTGTGACTGCAGATGGAGCTGCCACCATGGAAGCCTTGCAAGCGGAACTTGCCCGAGCCAAGGAACAAGCAAGGATTAGTAATGCGGCTGCTTTGAAGGCAGCCGAAGAGCTGAAAGCCGAGAAGGCTGCACATTGCGGGAGCCAGGAGAAGATGGCCAAGATGGTCGTAGAGTTAAAAGACACTGCCAACCGTTGCCGGGTCCTTGAGAAAGAAAATTGAGCGAATGCAACAGACCTTGAGAAGGCTGCGGCGGCAGACAAAGACACCCGTTCTGCTATGAGGGCGAAGAAGGAGGAGCTGCGGGAAGCCGGGGATATTGCGGCTGGGAAAACCTTCATCTTACGGAGGAAGTTTGGAGATCCACGGTATGCCCCTCTGGATCGGCTGTGGAGCTCGGCAGATGCGTATATGGATTTGGCGGCGAGCGCTGCCGATGCGGCCAAGTACTTCCAAGGTCAGACAGATCATGAAGTGGACAAGCTGTTCTGGACGCAATTCCATGTTCCAGAGCATCCGCTTTCATTGACTGACCAGCTAGCCGAATGGGCCGAACTGAATAGGTTGTCTGGACTCACCATGAGGTCTGTTGTGGATCAGCTATGGCCGGAAGGGCCTAAGCCGAACAACTATTTCAGCTTAGTGCAGCAGTTCCTTGATGCGGTGCTGCGCATTAATGCAATGAAGAGGTCGGCGTGCATAGAAGGCTCGCGGATGGCCCTTGCCTGTGTTAAAGCATACTGGGCGGAGATGGACGCTACCACTGTTGCGGCGCAGGGTTCGGCCATAGGCCGTGTGGCTGCCAAACACTATTTCGAGGAAGTTCTCGAGGGTGCTCGTTTAATAGATGCCCAGTGCTCGAAAAATATTATGTTTGAGTGATATGTATTCTCATTGTAAACATAATGCTTTTATGAAGATTTTATAAGGCTATGTTTATACTTTTGCCTGAAAGTAGTATGATGCCTCCTGTGCGGCCGTTTATATATACATGTGTATAACCTGAAAGATTGCAGCCGTCGGCTTCAACCCCCACGCATATAATGTGGAGGTGCTCACAAAAAATGCGTGTTCACACTTAACCCAACGTCTTGGTCCTGATAAGGAGGTGATAGCGCAGCGAGCGAAGCAACCGGACTATAATGCTTTAACACTTTCACTTAGCCATAGGAGTTTGACACTGGGGCTACTAGATAGCCCCTGGTGGCTCCACACTCTCCCGATCACGGGGTGCGTATATGCGTGGCCGGAAAACGGCCCTTCGTTAAGGCGGAGGAATTCTAGCATTCCGATAGGTCATCGAGTGGTTGACCAGTCTCACGCTATATCATGACAGTCAGTTTTCGGCTTTCTCTACTGAGGTGCTCGTCCGGATGAACCAGGGCACAATCGCAGTAGTTCTCCTGGTGCTACCTTAGCCGGTAAAGCGGAACGTAAGGCACCAAAACACAGGAGCCGGGCAAACCCAACATTTGACCGAAGACAATGACGGAGCTGATGCATATAAGGCCGAACTCGCGACGCCGAACACTCCCTAAGGTATTCGGTCTTTATGGTATAAACCGGGCCGAAATAGTGCCGCTTGTAAGAAGCCCCTTGTGTCCAGGTACGTGCATTATTATGATGTGTCCACATGCCAAGACATCAGCATCCTTCTCAATTGTGCTAAGAATTCGGTGGATATGTATCAACAAGAGACAGTAAAAAAGGTTTACGCAGGGTCTTAATCTAAAAAGAATCCTTGGAGCGGGTCCCTGCTGCACGTCTGCGCCTGTGTCTCCGTTGTGCCGTATCCTGGACAGGTGTAGCACGATGATTATATGTAAAAGAGAGGAGCTTAGGTTAAAAAAAGCTGTCGTGCAAAAAGTAGTTTTAAAGTAAACCATGTATAATTCAAGGTGAGTAAGAATTGCCACTTGTCTGCGCATGCTGAGCCCCTTGTATTTGTAATAGGGGTGTGCTCATTGATCCGGTATAAATTGCATATAGCTGCACCGGACTCGTCTAACCGTGTCCGAGGTCGTGACGACCTGCTAAATGTTTTAGTTGGTGAGGCCGTTTTTAGTGTGTGGCTGTCAAGGCAGCCGCACGCTCTTCGGCGCGCAGAAATCGCTTAACATTTCCGTTCACTGTAATGATGCCACGTGGACTGGGCATCTTGAGTGTGAGGGAAGCGTAGTGTGGTATTGCATTAAAGCGAGCGAAAGCTTCGCGTCCGAGTAGTGCTTGATAGGCACTTTGGAACGGAGCGATGTGGAAGGTTAGATGTTCGCTACGGAAGTTATCGGGGAGGCCGAATATAACTTTTAGTAGCAGGGAGCCCGTGCAATGAGCCCCTGGGCCTGGCGTTACTCCTTTAAAGGTAATATTGCTCTGGCGAATTTTTGTTGGGTCTATCCCCATTTCGCGGATTGTATCCTGGTATATCAGATTTAGACTACTGCCACCGTCCATCAGGACTCGTGCGAAGCGGTATCCGTCAACTATTGGGTCTAATACCAGGGCAGCCCATCCTGCATGTCGGATACTTGCTAAGTAATCACAATGGTCGAAAGTGATCGGTTGAGACGACCAGTGGCAGGACTCCGCGGTGACAGGCCTTCGGGCGTATTTTTCTGGGAGTGCCGTTTTGTTTCTTCCATTGATCACGTGCAACACGTTTACTGTTTTGACTTTTGGTGGAAATTTCTTTTGTTCCCTGGCGTCTCCCTTGAGAGGCTCATCCTCATCTTCACTTGGTGTATCCTCCCCCTTGTGTACGGCGTTGAGCTTGCTGGACTGCTTGAGGACCCAACATTCTCTGTGGGTATGATTGGCTGGTTTGCCAGGGGTGCTATGGACCTGACATATTTGGTCCAGAATTTTATTCAGGCTGGACAGCTCGTCTCTGGCGCCTTTAGAGGGCGGCTTCTGACCTGGCCGAGAGCTTTTGAATCCGGCGTTTACTACCGTGTTCTTCGTGCTGTCTCCTTTGTTCCGGCGTTTGTTATTGCTGTTGCGCCGTGATTTCCCGTTTCCATCTCTAACTTCGGATGTACTGGGGTCGCTGGTGCTGCGTCTGGCTAGCCAGCTATCCTCACCCGCGCAAAAGCGGGTCATGAGGCTTGCTAATGCTGCCGTCGTTCTCGGCTTTTCTTGGCCGAGGTGTCGGGCAAGCCAGTCGTCACGAACGCTGTGCTTAAAAGCTGCCAAGGCTTCGGCATCCGGACAGTCGACAATTTGGTTCTTTTTAGTAAGAAACCTGTTCCAAAGCTTTCAGGCTGACTCTCTGGGCTGTTGAGTTATATGACTCAAATCATCCGCGTCCGGAGGTCGGACATAAGTCCGTTGAAAGTTTGCCCGAAAAGCGTCTTCGAGCTCCGCCCAGCTTCCAATGGAGTTTTCGGGGAGGCCTTTGAGCCAGTGACGGGCTGGCCCTTTGAGTTTGAGTGGTAAGTACTTTATGGCATGGAGATCATCTCCTTGAGCCATATGGATGTGGAGGATATAGTCCTCGATCCATACCCCTGGGTCTGTTGTTCCATCGTATGCCTCTATGTTTACAGGTTTGAATCCCTCTAGAAATTCATGATCCAGCACCTCATCGGTGAAACATAGGGGGTGTGCGGCACCCCTATATCTGGGTGTACCGCGTTGTTCGGATGTTATATCGTATGCTGGGGCGTGCTTGCGTGGTCCATAGATGGATCTGGTTGCGCTGTTCTTTTGGTGCAAGCCCCCGCGTGAATCGCGTATTGTCTTGTGAGTGGCATTGTTGGCCGCTCTATGTTGGCCGTGAGGTCGTCTATCCGACCAGGTGGCTGTGTTGATTTTTGGTTGCCAGGGGTCTGAGGCCTCCTCATCGAATTCAGGTAGCAACTTCCGCTTTGGGTAGCTCTTGGTGAGGTGATTGTCGCCGTACTTCGCTGCTGTGTTGAGTAGTTTACTCCATCTAATTTGGAGTGTGTCCTGCGCAGCCTTGAGCCTTTGCTTCTGCTTCTTTAGGCTCCTCGTGGTGGCAACAAGCCTTTGACGGGCATTCTGCTGCTCTGGGTACATGTCCGGCGTTGTGTCGTCCGGACTATTATCTTTGACAGAATTTGTTTGTTTGGTTTGATTCTCCGTATTGCCATGGTCCGGCAGTGATTCGCCCTGCTCCAACGCTGGGTCTGTGTGATCGTTATTTCTGGCGAGGCGGGATTTGGGGTGGCGCCACCGCTTTGACTGCTTCTTGAGGGAACAAGCCTTCGGTGTGTCCTTTCATTCCTCGTCGTCGTATTCTTTTGGTGTGTCCACCATGTATACGTCATACAATGAGGTGGCTTTCCAGTGCCCTATAGGTGCTGGCTCGTGTTTGTCTCCTACATCGTCGTCAATACCGTCGATGTCTTCGGAGTCGAAGTCGAGCATGTCGGTTAAATCATCGATAGTGGCTACAAAGTGGGTGGTGGGTGGGCGTCAAATTTCTTCATCGTCCGTATCCCAGTCCTGTTGGCCATAATCTGGCCAGGGCTCTCCTGATAAAGAGAGAGACCTTAGTGAATTCAGGATGTCGCCGAAGGGCGAGTGCTGAAAGATATCCGCAGCGGTGAATTCCATGATCGGCGCCCAGTCGGATTTGATTGGCAGGGGCGCGGATGGTTCGGGGTCCGGAGGAGAGTCCGGCACCTTGGAGTCACGGGCTGCAGAGAGGATTATGCTGGTGTTCGGCTCGATCGCCGTTGAGACTGTAGCCCCTGAGGTGGTGTCTAGCCACCCGTCCTCGATTAGCGCAGCTGGCTCCGAGCTAAGGGTCGGAGCTGATGTGGGCGCGGCCTCTGGGGTACCGTCCGATGGCAGAGCTAGGTCATACCCATCACGACAGTGCGGCGCGCCCGGCTGTGGCTCGAATCCGTCGAAGATCAAGTTCCCACGGATGTTGGCCATGTAATTCAAACTTCCAAATCTGACCTGATGGCCAGGGGCGTAGCTTTCAATCTGCTCCAGATGGCCAAGCGAATTAGCCCGCAATGCAAAGCCGCCGAATACGAAGATCTGTCCGGGGAGAAAAGTCTCACCCTGGACCGCATCGCTATCGATGATAGTAGGAGCCATCAAGCCTAACGGCGACGACACAGAGGAACTCTCAATGAAAGCTCCAATATCGGTGTCAAAACCGGCGGATCTCGGGTAGGGGGTCCCGAACTGTGCGTCTAGGCCGGCTGGTAACAGGAGGCAAGGGACACGAAGTTTTACCCAGGTTCGGGCCCTCTTGATGGAGGTAAAACCCTACGTCCTGCTTGATTAATATTGAAGATATGGGTGTTACAAGAGTAGATCTACCACGAGATCAGAGAGGCTAAACCCTAGAAGCTAGCCTACGGTATGATTGTATGTTGTGATTGTTGTCCTATAGACTAAAACCCTTCAGTTTATATAGACACCGAAGAGGGTTAGGGTTACACAAGGTCGGTTACAAAGGAGGAGATATCCATATACGTATTGCCTAGCTTGCCTTCCACGCCAAGTAGAGTCCCATCCGGACACGAGACGAAGTCTTCAATCTTGTATCTTCATAGTCTAACAGTCCGGCCAATGGAGATAGTCCGGCTGTCCGGAGAGCCCCTAATCCAGGACTCACTCACTTGGACCCTACTCTAGGGGGTCAAGGAGGAGGTCACGATGGTGGGGGGCGCCCCCCCTAGGGCGCGCCCCCTGCCTCGTGGGCCCCTCGGTGCTCCACCGACGTACTCCTTCCTCCTATATATACACACGTACCTCCAAACGATCAGAACAGGAGCCAAAAACCTAATTCCACCGCCACAACTTTCTGTATCCACGAGATCCCATCTTGGGGCCTGTTCCGGAGCTCCGTCGGAACAGGGCCGT
Organism: Triticum dicoccoides; assembly: GCF_002162155.2. Classification (NCBI taxonomy): domain Eukaryota; kingdom Viridiplantae; phylum Streptophyta; class Magnoliopsida; order Poales; family Poaceae; genus Triticum; species Triticum dicoccoides. The sequence continues at coordinate 307,164,315 of NC_041380.1, read as the reverse complement.
CATCATGGAGGGCTTCTACATCATCCTAGCCCCTCCGATGAAGTGTGACTAGTTTACCTCAGACCTTCGGGTCCATAGTTACTAGCTAGATGGCTTCTTCTCTCTCTTTGAATCTCAATACAAAGTTCCCCCCCTCTCTTGTGGAAATCTATTCGATGTAATCTTATTTTTGCGGTGTGTTTGTTGAGACCGATGAATTGTGGGTTTATGATCAAGTCTATCTATGAATAATATTTGAATCTTCTCTGAATTCTTTTATGTATGATTGGTTATCTTTGCAAGTCTCTCTGAATTATCCGTTTGGTTTGGCCAACTAGATTGGTAGTTCTTGCCATGGGAGAAGTGCTTAGCTTTGGGTTCGATCTTGCGGTGTCCGTACCCAATGACAGAAGGGGCAGCAAGGCATGTATTGTATCGTTGCCATCGAGGATAACAAGATGGGGTTTATTTCATATTGCATTAATTTATCTCTCTACATCATGTCATCTTGCTTAAGGCGTTACTCTGTTTTTAACTTAATACTCTATATGCATGCTGGATAGCGGTCGATGAGTGGAGTAATAGTAGTAGATGCAGAATCGTTTCGATCTACTTGTCACGGACGTGATGCCTATATACATGATCATGCCTAGATATTCTCATAACTATGCTCAATTCTGTCAATTACTCAACAGTAATTTGTTCACCCACCGTAGAATACTTATGCTCTTGAGAGAACCCACTAGTGAAACCTATGGCCCCTGGGTCTATTCTCATCCTATCAATCTCCATCACTTTAATCTTGCTTTGCTTTTTTACTTTGCCTTTACTTTTTTACTTTGCATCTTTATACCAAAAATATTATATCTATCAGATCTCACTCTCGTAACTGACCGTGAAGGGATTGACAACCCCTAATCGCGTTGATTGCGAGTAGCTATCGCTTGTGCAGGTACGAGGGACTTGAGCGTGGCCTCCAACTGGATTGATACCTTGGTTCTCAAAAACTGAGGGAAATACTTACGCTACTCTGCTGCATCATCCCTTCCTCTTCGGGGAAAACCAACGCAAGCTCAAGACGTAGCAGTCCTAAAAATAATATAAAAGTGGATAATAAAGCCCAATAATGTCTAAAATAGTAGATAATATAGCATGGAGCAATCAAAAATTATAGATACGTTGGACACGTATCAAGCATCCCCAAGCTTAATTCCTGCTCGTCCTCGAGTAGGTAAATGTGGAGTGCTACTTGGCCTAATTTCAATGTAAATCTTCTTAATTGTGGTATGAATATTCAGATTCGAAAGATTCAAGACAAAAGTTCATATTGATATAAAAATAATAATACTTCAAGCATACTAACAAAGCAATTATGTCTTCTCAAAATATCATGGCCAAAGAAAGCTATCCCTACAAAATCATATAGTCTGGCTATGCTCTATCTTCACCACTCAAAGTATTTAAATCATGCACAACTCCGATGACAAGCCAAGCAATTGTTTCATACTTTTGACATTTCAAAACTTTTTCGATCTTCACACAATACATGAGCATGAGCCATGGATATAGCACTATAGGTGGAATAGAATGGTGGTTGTGGAGAAGACAAAAAGGGAGAAGATAGTCTCACATAAACTAGGCGTATTAACGGGCTATGAAGATAACCATCAATAGATATCAATGTGAGTGAGTAGGGATTGCCATGCAACGGATGCACTAGAGCTATAAGTATATGAAAGCTCAAAATAAACTAAGTGGGTGTGCATCCAACTCACTTGCTCACGAAGACCTAGGGCATTTTGAGGAAGCCCATCATTGGAATATACAAGCCAAGTTCTATAATGAAAAATTCCCACTAGTATATGAAAGTGACATAATGAGAGACTCTCTATCATGAAGATCATGGTGCTACTTTGAAGCACAAGTGTGGTAAAAGGATAGTAACATTGTCCCTTCTCTCTTTTTCTCTCATTTTTTTATTTGGGCCTTTCTCTTTTTTTATGGCCTCTTTTTTTATATATTTTTTCGTCCGGAGTCTCATCCCGACTTGTGGGGGAATCATAGTCTCCATCATCCTTTCCTCACTGGGACAATGCTCTAATAATAATGATCATCACACTTTTATTTACTTACAACTCATGAATTACAACTCGATTCTTAGAACAGAATATGACTCTATATGAATGCCTCCGGCGGTGTACCGGGATGTGCAATGTCTCATGAGTGACATGTATGAAAGAATTATGAACGGTGGCTTTGCCATAAATACAATGTCAACTACATGATCATGCATAGCAATATGACAATGATGGAGCATGTCACAATGAAAGGAATGGTGGAAAGTTGCATGGCAATATATCTCGGAATGGCTATGGAAATGCCATGATAGGTAGGTATGGTGGCTGTTTTGAGGAAGGTATTTGGTGGGTGTATGAAACCGGCGAAAAGTGCGTGGTATTAGAGAGGCTAGCAATGGTGGAAGGAAGGAAAGTGCGTATAATCCATGGACTCAACATTAGTCATAAAGAACTCATATACTTATTGCAAAAATCTAGAAGTTATAAAAGCAAAGTATTACACGCATGCTCCTAGGGTGATAGATTGGTAGGAAAAGACCATCGCTCGTCCCCGACCGCCACTCATAAGGAAGACAATCAAGAAATAAATCATGCTCCGACTTCATCACATAACGGTTCACCATACGTGCATGCTACGGGAATCACAAACTTTAACACAAGCATTTCTCAAATTCAAAACTACTCAACTAGCATGACTCTAATATCACCATCCTCATATCTCAAAACAATTATCAAGCATCAATTTCTTCTTAGTATTCAACACACTCATACGAAAGTTTTATTATTAATCTTGCATACCAAGCATATTAGGATTTTAAGAAAATTACCATGCTATTAAGACTCTCAAAATAATCTAATTGAAGAATGAGAGATCAATAGTTTCTATAAAACAAATCCACCACCGTGCTCTAAAAGATATAAGTGAAGCACTAGAGCAAAACTATAAAGCTCAAAAGATATAAGTGAAGTACTTAGAGTATTCTATCAAATTCCAAATCATGTATGGCTCTATCAAAAGGTGTGTACAGCAAGGATGATTGTGGTAAACTAATAAGCAAAGACGCAAATCATAAAAGACGCTCCAAGCAAAACACATATCATGTGGTGAATAAAAATATAGCTCCAAGTAAAGTTACCGATAGAAGTAGACGAAAGAGGGGATGCCTTCCGGGGCATCCCCAAGCTTTGGCTTTTAGGTGTCCTTAGATTATCATGGGGGTGCCATGGGAATCCCCAAGCTTAGGCTCTTGCCAGTCCTTGTTCCATAATCCATCAAATCTTTACCCAAAACTTGAAAACTTCACAACACAAAACTTAAAGTAGAAAACTCATGAGCTCCGTTAGCGAAAGAAAACAAAAGACCACTTCAAGGTACTGTAATGAACTCATTATTTATTTATATGGGTGTTAAACCTACTGTATTCCAACTTCTCTATGGATTATAAACTATTTTACTAGCCATAGATTCATCAAAATAAGCAAACAACACACGAAAAACAGAATCTGTCAAAAACAGAACAGTCTGTAGTAATATGTAGCTAGCGCAAGATCTGGAACCCCAAAAATTCTAAAATAAATTTCTGGACGTGAGGAATTTATCTATTAATCATTTGCAAAAAGAATTAACTAAATAGCACTTTCTCATGAGTGCTAAAGTTTCTGTTTTCTACAGCAAGTTCAACAAGACTTTCCCCAAGTCTTCCCAACGGTTCTACTTGGCACAAACACTAATTAAACACAAAAAACACAACCAAAACAGAGTCTAGTTAATTTATTTATTAGTAAACAGGAGAAAAAAATCAAGGAATAAAAATGAAATTGGGTTGCCTCCCAACAAACGCTATCGTTTAACGCCCCTAGCTAGGCATAACAAGCAAGAATAGATCTAGATATTGCCACCTTTGGTAGGCAATCCATAAGTGGCTCTCATGATAGATTCATATGGTAATTTTATTTTATTTCTAGGGAAGTGTTCCATGCCCTTTTTAATGGAAATTTAAATCTAATATTCCCTTCCTTCATATCAATAATTGCACCAACCGTTCTAAGGAAAGGTCTACCGAGAATAATAGGGCAAGAAGGATTGCAATCTATATCAAGAACGATAAAATCTACATGCACATAATTCCTATTAGCAACAATAAGAACATCATTAATTCTTCCCATAGGTTTCTTAATAGTGTAATCCGCAAGATGCAAGTTTAGAGAGCAATCATCAAAATCACGGAAATCTAGTAAATCACACAAAGTTTGGGGAATAGTAGAGACACTAGCACCCAAATCACACAAAGCATAAAACTCATAATTTTTAATTTTAATTTTAATAGTTGGTTCCCACTCATCATAAAGTTTTCTAGGGATAGAAACTTCCAATTCAAGTTTTTCTTCATAAGATTGCATCAAGGCATCAGCGATATGTTTAGTAAACGCTTTATTTTGACTATAGGCGTGAGGAGATTTTAGCATGGATTGCAACAAGGAAATACAATCAATCAAAGAGCAATTTTCATAGTTAAATTCCTTGAAATCCATAATAGTGGGTTTAGCAACATCTAGGGTTTTAATTTCTTCAATCCCACTTTTATCAAATTTAGCATCAAGATCAACAAATTCCGAATTCTTAGAACGCCTTCTAGGTAAAGGTGGATCATATTCAGTCCCATCATTATCAAGATTCATATTGCAAAACAAAGATTTAATAGGGGACACATCAATAACTTTTAGATCTTCATCATTATTTTCATAGGAATCCGGTTTAGCGGCCATCTTATTGACTAAGGTAGCTTGCATATCCGAAATTTTAGCAGTTAATTTTTCAAGATGGGAAATTTGGGATCTTATACCATCAAATTCTTTAGACATATCATCGAGCTCTTTATTCATATAATTCATGAAACTTTTTTGTTCCTTAAGCTCATTTCTAAAGAAATTATTATGCTCAAATTGCAAAACCATAAATTTCCTGACGTTGTTTTCAATCTCCTCTAAACTTTTAAGGTGAAGATCACCAAATCTAGGTAGAGCCATCGCGAGAAACAAGCAATCCAGCACACGAGCAAACAAAGAGCAAACGAGCAAAAGAGGCAAATAGAGAGGGAGGATAGAGAGAGAGGGCAAATAAAACAGCAAGGGTGAAGTGGGGGATAGGAAAACAAGAGGCAAATGGCAAATAATGTAATGCGGGAGATAGGGATTGTGATGGGTACTTGGTATGTTGACTTTTGCGCAGACTCCCCGGCAACAGCGCCAGAAATTCTTATTGCTACCTCTTGAGCACTGTGTTGGATTTCCCCGAAGAGGAAGGGATGATGCAGCAAAGTAGCGTAAGTATTTCCCTCAGTTTTTGAGACCCAAGGTATCAATCCAGTAGGAGGCTACGCTCGAGTCACTCGTACCTACACAAAAACAATAGCTCAACGAAACCAACGCGCTTAGGGGTTGTCAATCCCTTCACGGTCACTTACGAAAGTGAGATCTGGTAGAGATGATAAATAATATTTTTTTGGTATTTTTGCTATAGAGATGCAAAGTAAATAAAGTAAAAGCAAAGTAAAAGCAAAGCAATAATAAAGTGATGGAGATTGATATGATGAGAAAGAGACCCGGGGGCCATAGGTTTCACTAGTGGCTTCTCTCAAGAGCATAAGTATTCTACGGTGGGTTAACAAATTACTGTTGAGTAATTGACAGAATTTAGCATAGTTATGAGAATATCTAGGTATGATCATGTATATAGGCATCACGTCCGAGACAAGTAGACCGAAACGATTCTGCATCTACTACTATTACTCCACTCATCGACCGCTATCCAGCATGCATCTAGAGTATTAAGTTAAAAACAGAGTAACGCCTTAAGCAAGATGACATGATGTAGAGGGATAGTTTCATGCAATATGATAAAAAAACCCATCTTGTTATCCTCGATGGCAACGATACAATACGTGCCTTGCTGCCCCTTCTGTCACTGGGAAAGGACACCGCAAGATCGAACCCAAAGCTAAGCACTTCTCCCATGGCAAGAACAACCAATCTAGTAGGCCAAACCAAACTGATAATTCGAAGAGACTTGCAAAGATAACCAATCATACATAAAATAATTCAGAGAAGATTCAAATATTATTCATTGATAGACTTGATCATAAAACCACAATTCATCGGTCTCAACAAACACACCGCAAAAAGAAGATTACATCGAATAGATCTCCACGAGAGAGGGGGAGAACATTGTATTGAGATCCAAAAGGAGAGAAGAAGCCATCTAGCTACTAGCTATGGACCCGTAGGTCTGAAGTAAACTACTCACACTTCATTGGAGGGGCTTGGATGATGATGTAGAATCCCTCCGTGATCGATGCCTCCTTCGGGGGAGCTCCAAAACAGGCCCCAAGATGGGATCTCATGGATACAGAAAGTTGCGGCGGTGGAATTAGGTTTTTGGCTCCGTCCCTGATCGTTTGGGGGTACGTGGATATATATAGGAGGAAGAAGTACGTCGGTGGAGCTTCGAGGGGCCCACGAGGCAGGGGGCGCGCCCCCTACCCTCATGACCACCTCGTGGCTTTCTTGACGGAGGGTCCAAGTCTCCTGGGTCTTATCTGATGATAAAATCACGTTTCCGAAGGTTTCATTCCGTTTGGACTCCGTTTGATATTCCTTTTCTTCGAAACCCTAAAACAGGCAAAAAAACAACAATTCTGGGATGGGCCTCCGGTTAATAGGTTAGTCCCAAAAATAATATAAAAGTGGATAATAAAGCCCAATAATTTCTAAAATAGTAGATAATATAGCATGGAGCAATCAAAAATTATAGATACGTTGGAGACGTATCACATATCCTTAGTCCTTTTCGGGTATTTCAGGATGTTCTTGACTGCTATCCAGTGATCCACTCCTGGATTACTTTGGTACCTCCCTGCTAAACTTATAGCAAGGCACACATCAGGTCTGGTACACAACATTGCATACATGATAGAACCTATGGCTGAGGCATAGGGAATGACTTTCAGTTTCTCTCTATCTTCTGCAGTGGTCGGGCATTGAGTCTGACTCAACTTCACACCTTGTAACACAAGCAAGAACCCTTTCTTTGACTGATCCATTTTGAACTTCATCAAAACTTTATCAAGGTATGTGCTTTGTGAAAGTCCAATTAAGCATCTTGATCTATCTCTATAGATCTTGATGCCCAATACATAAGCAGCTTCACCGAGGTCTTTCATTGAAAAATTCTTATTCAAGTATCCTTTTATGCTATCCAGAAATTATGTATTATTTCCAATCAACAATATGTCATCCACATGTAATATTAGAAATGCTACAGAGCTCCCACTCACTTTCTTGTAAATACAGGCTTCTCCAAAAGTCTGTATAAAACCATATGCTTTGATCACACTATCAAAGTGTATATTCCAACTCCGAGAGGCTTGCACCAGTCCATAAATGGATCGCTGGAGCTTGCACACTTCGTTAGCACCTTTAGGATCGACAAAACCTTCTGGTTGCATCATATACAACTCGTCTTTAAGATATCCATTAAGGAATGAAGTTTTGACATCCATTTGCCAAATTTCATAATCATAGAATGCGACAATTGCTAACATAATTCGGACATACTTAAGTATCGCTACGGGTGAGAAGGTCTCATCATAGTCAACTCCTTGAACTTGTCGGAAACCTTTCGCAACAAGTCGAGCTTTGTAGACAGTAACATTACTGTCAGCATCATTCTTCTTCTTGAAGATACTTTTATTCTCTATGGCTTGCCGATCATTGGGCAAGTCAACCAAAGTCCACACTTTGTGCTCATACATGGATCCCATCTCAGATTTCATGGCCTCAAGCCATTTCGTGGAATCTGGGCTCATCATCGCTTCCTCATAGTTCGTAGGTTCATCATGGTCAAGTAACATGACCTCTAGAACAGGATTACCGTACCACTCTGGTGCAGATCATACTCTAGTTGACCTATGAGGTTCGGTAGTAACTTGATCAGAAGTTTCATGATCATCATCATTGGCTTCCTCACCGATTGCTGTAGGAATCACTGGAACTGATTTCTGTGATGAACTACTTTCCCATAAGGGAGAAGGTACAATTACCTCATCAAGTTCTACTTTCCTCCCACTCATTTCTTTTGAGAGAAACTCCTTCTCTAGAAAGGATCCATTCTTAGCAACGAATATCTTGCCTTCGGATCTGTGATTGAAGGTGTACCCAACAGTTTCCTTTGGGTATCCTATGAAGACACATTTACCTGATTTGGGTTCGAGCTTATCAGGTTGAAGCTTTTTCACATAAGGATCGCAACCCCAAACTTTCAGAAACAACAACTTAGGCTTCTTGCCAAACCATAGTTCATATGGTGTCGTCTTAACGGATTTAGATGGTGCCCTATTTAACATGAATGCGGCCATGTCTAAAGCATAACCCCAAAATGATAGCGGTAAATCAGTAAGAGACATCATAGATCGTACCATATCTAATAAAGTACGGTTACAACACATGTCTATGGTCAGGAAGCTTAGCCATCTTTGATTAACGAGCTAGTCAAGGAGAGGCATACTAGGGACACTCTGTTTGTCTATGTATTCACACATGTACTAAGTTTCTGCTTAATACAATTCTAGCATGAATAACAAACATTTATCATCATATAAGGAAATATAAATAACAACTTTATGATTGCCTCTAGGGCATATTTCCTTCATCTTCTAGCACTAAGAAACCACCTTCTACTCATTTAGGTACATCCCCATGGATTCTTGATACTGGAGCGTCTTTTCATACGACTTGTGATTCTTCCACTTTGACCTATGTTCGACCTATCAAGTCTCCTATTCGTGTTCTTACCGCTGATGGCACTTCCCCCCTTGTAGCTAGTCGAGGCACTCTTAGCACTTCTTCATTTTATGTTCCCTCTGTCGCTCATGTTCCTCGATTTACCATGCAGCTCATATCTGGTGGTCAGATTGTCGACTCTAGTTGTAGGGTCAATCTCGACTTTGATTCATGCTTTGTTCAGGATCGTTGCACGGGCACACTGCTTGGTGCTGGCCTTTGATGTTCTGATGGTCTTTAGGAGCTTGACTAGCTTCGTCTTCCATCCGTTTCCACCGCTGCCAGTCTCACAACCCCTGCTGCTGCATCTACCAGTTCTTTTCAGCAGTGGCATCATCGTCTTGGCCATTTATGTGGTTCTCATCTCTCATCTTTGGTTCTTCCCGGTGTTCCGGGATCTGTCTCTGGTAATGCTTTGCTAGATTGTCTAGGTTGTAGACTTGGCAAGAAAATTCAGCTACCCTATCATCAGAGTGAGTTAGTGTCCGAGTGCCCTTTTGATCTCGTTCACTCTAATGTTTGGGGTTCGGCTCCCTTCTCTTCGAAAGGGGGTCATTGATAATCCCCAAGTACAGGGAATCATCATAGCAATTCCCAATGGTGGAAGTGATAAGTATGGAGTGTCGAACCCACAAGGAGCTAAAGGTAAGATCAACATTCTCTCAAGTCCTATCTGCCACTGATACGACTCTACGTACACCAAGCGTTTGCTTCCAACTAGAAACGAGAAATAAAACTACGTTGTGGGTATGAAGAGGATAACTTTGCATGATATCGGAGAGCAAAAATATGAAATTAGGTGCTGTTATCATAAAGTTAGAATATATTACTAAATATTATAAATAGCGAGTGTGGAATAATGATGGATCAGTGTGCGGAATTGTCCTAGGCAATTGTTAACAAGATCGATAGTCGTCATTGCAATTTTATATGAGGGAGAGGCATAAGTTGACATACTTTATCTTCTTGGATCATATGCACTTATGATTGGAACTCTAGCAAGCATCTGCAACTACTAAATATCATTAAGATAAAACCCAACCATAGTATTAAAGCATCAAGTCCCCTTTATCCCATATGCAACAACCCCCTTACTCGGGTGTATGCTTCTGTCACTCAAGCAACCCACTATAAGCAAATCATGAATGTATTGCAACACCCTACAGCAGGAATCCCTCACGCTTGCACGACACGGAGGGCACAATAGGACATCACCAAAATAAAACATACAACTCGTACCAATCTAGATCATCAATCAACCCCAAGACAAAGGATATCTACTCAAAACATCATAGGATGGCAACACATCATTGGATCATAATATGTGGCATAAAGCACCATGTTCAAGTAGGGATTACAGTGGGGTGCGGGAGAGTGGACCGCGTAAAAGAGATGAGGATGGTGATGATGATTATGGTGATGTTGATGAAGACGATCACTGCGGCGATGATTCCCTTCCCGATGGCACTCCGGCGCCACCGAGAGAGAGGAGAAGAGGTTCTCCCCCTTGTGCTTCCTCCTCCATGGCCTCCCCCTTGATGGGGAGAGGTTCCCCCTCTGGTCCTTGGCCTTCATGGTGATGATGGCCCCTCCGGCATCCTCCTCCATGCCCTCCGGTGATGATGGCCTCCTCCGGTAGGGTGCCACAGAGGGCCTAGATCGATTTCTCGTGGCTACAGAGGCTTGCGGCGGCGAAACTTCCGACCTAGGTTATTTTCTAGAGGTTTGGGCATTTGTAGGGAGGTTGGCGTCGAGAACAAGCCAGGGGGCCCCACGGCAAGTCCATGAGGCACAGGGGCACACATAGGGGGGGGCGCCCCCACCCTCATGGGGCCCACAGGACTCCCCTCCGGTAGATTTTTGTTCTAGTATTTTTTATATTCTCCAGAAAAATTTTCCGTTGATTTTCATCACATTCTGAGAACTTTTATTTCTGCACAAAAACAACACCACGGTAGTTCTGCTGAAAACAACGTCTGTCCAGGTTAGTTCTAATCAAATCATACCAAAATCATATAAAACTATTGTAAACATGGCATGAATACTTCATAAATTATAGATACGTTGGAGACGTATCAGCATCCCCAAGCTTAATTCCTGCTCGTCCTCGAGTAGGTAAATGATAAAAGAAATAATTTATGAAGTGTGAATGCTAGCAAGTGCATAAATTTCATCAATGATAGTTCCAATCACTTTGTCTAGCATCATTATATATCATAACAGTAGCTATTCACATGTTAAAGTATAGATCATAAACTTTCTTGAGAACTAACAACCCGTGCTCTTAGTCATCAAACAATTGCAATTCATCTTATTTTCGGGAAGAGTCTATGTAAGAGCTTTGATTCAGCAAACTCCACATACTCAACTATCATTTAATCTTTCACAATTGCTAACACTCATGTGATATTTATGGGTTCAAAGTTTTAATCGGATAGAGAAAGATAGGGGCTTATAGATTTGCCTCCCAACCTTTTACCTCAAGGGTAATGTCAACAATAATAATTTATCAGAACCTACATCCAAGTGGATATATATATCCGGATCGATCCAACACAAAGTGATTGCCAAAGGAAAAAGTGTAAAAAGGAAAGGTGATGACCACCATGACTCTTGTATAAGGGTAGAAGATAAAAGTAAAAGATAGGCCCTTCTCAGAGGGAAGCAGAGGTTGGTTTGCGCTTTTACGGTTGGATGCACAAAATCTTAATGCAAAAGAATGTCACTTTTATATTTCCACTTGTGATATGGACCTTTATTATGCAGTTCGACACTTTTATTTCTTCCACATCACAAGATCTTATAAAGCTTATTTTCTCCACATTAATAAATCATACATATTTAGAGAGAAATTTTTATTGCTTGCAACAATGACAACTTACTTAAAGGATCTTAATCAATTCATAGGTAGATATGGTGGACTCTCATGGCAAATTTGGGTTTAAGAATATTCGGAAGCACAGGTAGTATCTCTACTTGGTGCAAAGAATTTGGCTAGCATGAGGGGGAAAGGCAAGCTCAACATGTTGGATGATCCAAGACAATATAACATTTCGGATATAGAAAAACATAACCCATTAAGTTGCCTTCCTTGTCCAACATCAACCTTTTAGCATGTCATATTTTAATGAGTTCTCACAATTTCAAAATATGTCCAAGATAGTATATTTATATGTGAAATCTCTCTTCCTTCAATATTCTTTCATGAATTGTTCAACTGACTAATTCTGCGTTTGCTAACTTCCAATAAGTTTACTACCTATACTTATTATGTGTGAAGTCATTACTCCCCATGTTGTAAGCATATGAAACCTATATAAATTAAAATTTATGATATTCAATTCATTCAACCTTTTACTCATAGGATATATCTGAAGCACGTGAGTATATGACAAACTACTCCAAAAAGATATAAGTGAAGAATACTGAGTAGTCAAATAATTAAATAGCCATGGGAGGATTCTTCTTCATTCAAGATTTCAGATCCAATGATCTTATTCAAACAGCAAGTAAAATTGAAAATACGCTCCAAGCAAGACACATATCATGTGACGAATAAAAATATAGCTCCGAGTAAGGTATACCGATAGTTTTGAAGACGAAAGAGGGGATGCCTTCCGGGGCATCCCCAAGCTTAGGCGCTTGAGTCTTCCTTGAATATTACCTTGGGGTGCCTTGGGCATCCCCAAGCTTAGGGTCTTTCCACTCCTTATTCTCCTCATATCGATATCTCACCCAAAGCTTGAAAACTTCAATCACACAAAACTTAACGGAACTTCGTGAGATAGGTTAGTATGATAAAGAGTAAACCATTCACTTCGGTACTGTCAAAGACAAGGTTCATAATTGTTCTCACACAATGCCTATTGTACCATATCATTTCTACAATTTATATTGAGAAATATAAGCCATAGAAACTAGAAAAGAAGCAAACTATGCAATGAAAACAGAATCTGTCAGAAACAGAACAGTCTGTAATGATCTGAATACCAACCATACTTCTGCTACTCCAAAAATTATTAAATAAATTGGTGAACGTGAAGAATTTGTCTATTAATCTTCTGGAAAAAGAACAACTCAATCGCACTCTTCTGTAAAAAATGAAAGCTAATCTCGTGAGCGTAAAGTTTCTGTTTTTTTATAGCAAGATCACATTAACTTTCACCCAAGTCTTCCCAAAGGTCTTACTTGGCACTTTATTGAAACAAAAGCTATAATACATGATTAATACAGTAGCTTAATCATGAGAACACACAAAAACAGTAAGGGTAAATATTGGGTTGTCTCCCAACAAGCGCTTTTCTTTAATGCCTTTTAGCTAGGCATGATGATTTCAATGATGCTCACATAAAAGATAAAAATTGGAACATAAAGAGAGCATCATGAAGAATATGACTAGAACATTTAAACCTAACCCACTCCTGTGCCTATGGATTTTGTGAGCACACAATTTATGGGAACAAGAATCAACTAGCATAGGAAGGCAAAACAAGTATAACTTCAAAACTTTAAGCACATAAAGAGGAAACTTGATATTATTGCAACTCCTACAAGCATGCATTCCTCCCTCATAATAATTTTCAGTAGAATCATGAATAATTTCAACAATATAACCATCACATAAAGCATTCTTTTCATGATCTACGAGCATAGAAATTTTACTACTCTCCACATAAGCAAAATTCTCCTCATTTGGAATAGTGGGAGCAAACCTCTTCTAAATCCACTTTAGATGATAGTATTATTCATACTCCAAAAGATATAAGTGAAGTTCATGGAGAATTCTACAATTAATACAGACTAACCAATATCCGAGCTCAAAATATATAAGTGAAGCACATGGAGCACTCTATAAAACCATACTCAAAAGATTTAAGTGAAGCACAAAGAGCAATTCTATAAGATGATACTTAAAAGATATGAGTGAAGCACATGAAGTATTCTATAAATCAGTAAAAGGCTATCTCATACTAGCAGGTTTCTTAAAGGAAAAAAACACAAAGGACGCAAATTATGTGAACAAAACAAAAACCAAGGTAATACCGATAATTGTTGAAGAAGAAAGATGAGATGCCAACCGGGGCATCCCCAAGCTTAGATGCTTGAGTATCCTTGAAATATTTACTTGGGGTGCCTTGCGCATCCCCAAGCTTGAGCTTTTGCCTCTCTTTATTCTTCTCATATTGATAGCTCCTTGATCTTCGAACACTTCATCCACACAAAACTTTAACAAAAACTTATTCCAACATAAACTTATCCGTTAGTGTAATAAAGCAAATCACTACCTTTAGGTACTGTTGCAAACTTATTCCAGTTTCATATTAGAACTATATCTACTGTATTCCAACTTCACCATGGTTCATACCCCCGATACTACCCATAGCTTCATCAAAATAAACGAACAACTCATAGAAAACAGAATCTGTCAAAACAGGACAGTCTGTAGTAATCTGGAAGTTTAGTAAACTTCTGTAACTCCAAAAAATTCTAAAAAAGATATGAATATAAAAAAAATTGTACAGAAGTAATGTGCAAAAAGTTTCAGAGCCATTTGACTTTCCAGTAAAAAATGTAAAATCATGCGCTACAGCCAAAGTTTCTGTTTTTGTACTGCACAAAGTAAACAAGCAATCTAATCATCCTAAAACCAAGGCTTGGCACATTATTTTTATAATACAATGGATATATACTAGGGGATAATTATTTTCAGAGAAGCTTCCATGAATTGTTTTACATTTTTCCATTAGAATGAACACAAGTGCTCAAGGTCGACCCTCATTTCTTCAATGCATAATCTTCCAATCACTTCTCTTATTGAAAAACTTTTTAGGCATGAGAGGTAAGTAAATTCTTTTTGTATTTTCATTCTTTTAAATTTTTTGTATGTTCACCCACAACTAAATAGAAACAAAAAAGGAAAAACAAAATCTACTTAGTGAAGAAAGCAAACAAGCACACACGAGAATATCAACCCCACGCTATTGCTCCCCGGCAACGGCGCCAGAAAAGAGCTTGATAATCCCCAAGTGCAGGGAATCATCGTAGCAATTCCCAATGGTGGAAGTGATAAGTATGGAGTGTCGAACCCACAAGGAGCTAAAGGTAAGATCAATATTCTCTCAATTCCTATCTGCCACTGATACAACTCTACGTACACCGAGCGTTTGCTTCCAACTAGAAACGAGAAATAAAACTACGTTGTGGGTATGAAGAGGATAACTTTGCATGGTATCGGAGAGCAAAAATATGAAATTAGGTGCTGTTATCATAAAGTTAGAATATATTACTAAATATTATAAATAGCGAGTGTGGAATAATGATGGATCGGTGTGCGGAATTTTCCTAGGCAATTGTTCACAAGAGCGATAGTCATCATTGCAATTTTATACGAGGGAGAGGCATACGCTAACATACTTTCTCTTCTTGGATCATGTGGACTTATGATTGGAACTCCAGCAAGCATCCGCAACTACTAAAGATCATTAAGGTAAAATCCAACCATATCATTAAAGCATCAAGTCCCCTTTATCCCATACACAACAACCCCCTTACCCGGGTTTATGCTTCTGTCACTCAAGCAACCCACTACAAGCGAATCATGAACGTATTGCAACACCCTACAGCGGGAATCCCTCATGCTTGTGCGACGGAGGGCACAATAGGATAGCACCAAAATAAAACATACAACTCGTACCAATCTAGATCATCAATCAACCTAAAGACAAAGGATATCTACTCAAAACATCATAGGATGGCAACACATCGTTGGATCATAATATGTGGCATAAATCACCATGTTCAAGTAGGGATTACAACGGGGTGCGGGAGAGTGGATCGCGTAAAAAAGATGAGGATGGTGATGATGATGGTGATGTTGATGAAGACGATCACCGCGACGATAATTCCCCTCCCGATGGCACTCCGGCGCCACCGAGAGAGAGGAGGACAGGTTCTCCCCTTGTGCTTCCTCCTCCATGGCCTCCCCCTGGATGGGGAGAGATTCCCCTCTGGTCATTGGCCTTCATGGTGATGATGGCCCCTCCGGGATCCTCCTCCATGCTGTCCGGTGATGATGTCCCCCTCCGGCAGGGTGCCAGAAAGGGCCTAGATTGATTTCTTGTGGCTACAGAGGCTTGCGGCGGTGGAACTTCCGATCTAGGTTATTTTCTGGAGGTTTGGGCATTTATAGGAGAGGTTGGCATCAAGAACAAGTCAGGGGGCCCCACGGGAAGTCCATGAGGCATAGGGGCACGCCCAGGGGGGTGGGCTCGCCCCCCACCCTCGCGGGGCCCACGAGAATTCCCTTCGATAGATTTTTGTTCCAATATTTTTTATATTTTCCAGAAAAATTCTCCGTTTATTTTCATCGCATTTTGAGAACTTTTTGTAGCGACCAGATCTCAAATGGTCCAATCTATGTGCTCCGGTGTCATCCCTGGATCAGTAATGCTGACACCACACAGTACTTGAAGGATTTATAGCAGAGTAGCAATCACACACTTATTACATCGACTGTCTCAAAAGAGAACTTATTACAATAAATATGGCTTAAGGCCATCTAATAACGATAACAGCGGAAGGCTTGGAAGATAAGTGAGTCCATCAACTCCAACGGCATCATTGAGTATAGAACCACGACCTAAAACTCCTTAATCATCGTCTAAAAAGTCTGCAACATTAACATTGCAGCCCGAAAACGGGTCAGCACACGGAATATGCTGGCAATGTAACACATAGAGAGTAATGGAAAGAAATAACTATTCTACATGCATCTTTGGCTGGTGGAAAGCTCTATGGTTACAGTTTTGCGTAAAGCCAATTTTTCCCTACTGCAAAGGAATAAATTTATTTAACTATCATGGTGGTTGTTAAACATTGAGAATGGTTGACAGCATTCTCAATCCCAATTAAACATCATCATTAAACAAAACCCAGCTAAATTAATTTTTAGAGTAACATGTTGAGATTCACATGATAATCCAGGTACTAGATACTCAAGATGTCCATAACCGGGGACACGGCTAACCATGATTATTTTATACACTCTGCAGAGGTTTGCGCACTTTTCCCCACAAGACTCGATCTCCTCCGTTGGTTTTCTCGCACTGCATGGTGTTTGAGAAACGGATGACCGAGACATAGTCTTTCAGAAGCGCTAGCACCTTATGAACGGGTAGACCGTACCAACCTACATCCCCTACATCTGCTAGTCTACCACTATAAGAGTTCGCACGACTTAGTCAACTATGCTAGAGCCCATAATAGCTTGTGGCTGCACATGGAAGTTTCCAGTATGAATAATCTCATGATCCCTTTGAGCCTGGGTTGTGGTCCAAAAGAAAACAGGCAATCGCTGGAATACCCAGGTGCCTTAATCCACCCAGATGTGTGTTTAGGTTGCCAACTTAAATAAACCATTAATTAACAAAGCTCACATCTGTCATGGATACACTCACCCAATCCACGTCTACTAGCATAGCATAGCAATAATAAGCAAACGTAGAGTAACTCCCAAAGTTTGATAATAAACAGGTAATAGGTTCTACCTCAACTACTCCCCAAACCCATAATTTAATTAGATGCTAATCATGCAATGTGTGAGGATTGATCTAATGCAATAAAACTGGGTAGTAGGAGGTATGATCAAAGTGTTACTTGCCTTGCTGATGATCCGGGAAACCTAGCAATTCGAAGTAACAAGCGGCGCACGCCGGGTACTCTATTGCAAACAAACAAACACACAATAAGTACTCAACTAATGCACAGGTAAAACTCAAATAAGAGATCTAACCAGAAAGTTCAACTTAAGAACTTCGGTTGGCAAAAAGAATCAAAACAAACGAAGCAACGAAAGACAAACAACAAAAGAAACAGACTTCATTTACTATTCTGGATCTAAGGCAATTTTTACAGAAGCAAAACTTGTTTAAGTTGGTTAAACGGAAAGAGGGTTTCGAGACGAAACTCCAGGCGCTTGAATCGCCTGATTCCGATAAACGAGCGAAAAGTTATACTAAAACAAAAATCGCGATCAGCAATAATCGCGGAAAATCCGAGAAAAAGAAAAATGACGAACAGATTAACAAACGAACGTTCGTTATCTGGATCTAACCGACGAACACATTCGTTAAAATGATCGAACGAGCGAACGCTCGCTAAATAACAAAACCGTAAAAACGCTCTAATAAAAAAAGCGGATCTAAAAAAACCGGGCGGTTTTCTAAGGAAAACCGCCGGCGACGGCGGCTACCTCGGGCAGCAGGGCGGCAGAGAGGTGGCGAGGCGGCGGCGGGGCGGCGCGGCGAGGCGGGGCTGGGCGGCGCGGGGCGAG